>NC_134483.1:448357394-448599894 GCF_040206685.1 Ascaphus truei
TAATATTTTATTGATTTTTATGAATAATAAAATTGTATGTATAATTTTAATATGATTCTTCTCTTAAATAGCTAAAGAGAGAATCTTTCTGTTATGGATATTTTATGTATTGTATAAAATTTGTTCCTAATGTGTACCTAGATAAATGGGATAGATATTATTGCTGCCCAGATGCTAGGATGTTTAAATGATTAACCTTTTGGAGGAGGGGTTAACACATGTTTGAGTGGGTATATAAAGACCCTTAGAACAGGTCACAAACACTCCTGATGAAGACGTCATTCTAGTGCGTCGAAACGCGTTGAGTGTGACCCTGAGACTGAGCGAGAGAGAACACTGAGCCTGTGACGTCATCTCCAACCGGCCGGGATTCCGGAAGTGACGTGACGGCTGTTCGAGACACAGTCGGGTAGCGTGCAGCAGTACAGCAGTAGCAGTGACCGGATGATCGGATGATTACCTACTCCCTATGCTGTTAATCCTTTTGGATTCTGTAAGCCTCCAATTCATTCATTTATGGATAAAAGTGTTTTGTTTATCCCTGTGTTTGTCTCTGCTTAAGGTCTTAACTCCTCTTGGTGTTTATACCATTCTTGGGTGGTTATATGTTTATAGCCTTCCCATATAGATTTCTAAGTTTCTTAGAAACCACTTTATTGTGCGTAACATTATCACACTATGCAGATTTTGTTTTTATTTTAAGGTACAATCGCTCCCCTGGTTTTTCCTGTTCACACTGTTTCCTGGACCCTGAAACAGTCCATCTAAGGGTTTGAGTGAATTATTGTATCCATATTTGCACTTGTTTTATTTTTATTTAATATCACATTGCATTTTTGTATATCACATTTATACACTTTATTTATTTATAATATTAGAGCGCCATCTACTGTTTGTTTGCTCCGTAAAGAAATGGCCCGGGAAGATTCCGGATCGCACCTGGGTGTACGTGCGGAATATCTCCCCTTATCCCATGAATATTGATCGGCGTCAGCTGCTTGGGAGAATATACCCCGTGACTCCCGAAGAGAAGGCCTCGACGAAACGGCCCAATTACCCTCCTCCTACCTCTGACTCGTTGGAATTCGACTTCGGAGACTCTCCGCTCCCGGATGAATGGATGAAGAGACTGCAAGTCGAGCTACAAGACCGAAGGAGCGTGTTCTCCACTAGTGATATGGATGTTGGGTGCAGTCGCAGTGCCCACCATACCATCCGAATGAGCGACGCTACCCCCTTCCGAGAGCGCTCCCGCCGGCTCGCACCCCGGGACGTCGAAGAGGTGAGGAGATTACTCGCCGAGATGGATGGGGCTGGCATCGTGCAAGGATCTCGTAGCCCTTACGCATCACCCATCGTGGTAGTCCGAAAAAAGAACGGGACGGTCCGTCTCTGCGTGGATTACAGAACCCTGAATACCCGCACCATCCCCGATCAGTATACACTGCCCCGAATCGAGGATCTCTTGAACCCTCTGACGGGAAGTAAATGGTTCAGTGTTCTCGATCTTAGGTCCGGGTACTACCAAGTACCCATGGGCCAGGAAGACCAAGAAAAGACTGCCTTCATCTGCCCATTAGGATTTTATCAATTTACCCGCATGCCGCAAGGGATCTGCGGGGCCCCGGCCACATTCCAGAGATTGATGGAAAAGACTCTCGGAGACCTGAACCCGCAAGAATGCTTAGTGTACCTGGATGACATTATAGTTTTCGGGCGAACTCTAGAGGAACACTCCGAGAGGCAGAACAAAAAGGGGTCACGGTGCAAACACCCTTTGGGGAGAAATGGACCCCAGAATGTGAACAGGCATTCCTGAACTTAAAGACCAGCCTCACCCAGGCCCCGGTCTTGGCCTATGCAGATCCGGAACGTGAATACGTCCTACATGTTGACGCCAGCCTTAGTGGGCTGGGAGCTGTCCTGCATCAGAAGTATGAGACGGGGCTCCGCCCAGTGGCATATGCGAGCCGAAGCTTGACACCTAGTGAGCAGAACTATCCGGTCCATAAACTGGAATTTTTGGCCTTAAAATGGGCAGTGGTGGACAAGCTGCACGACTACCTGTATGGGGTACAGTTCGAAGTACGCACGGACAATAATCCCATGACCTATATAAATACGTCCGCCAAATTGGACGCCACGGGACACCGTTGGTTAGCTGCCCTGGCCAACTACAGTTTCAATCTTAAATACAAACCAGGACCCACCAACATAGGGGCCGACGCCCTGTCCTGTCGACCCGGCCTTCAATCCACCCCTGATGAGGAAGTATGGGAGGAAATACCGGGTCCCGGAATCCGTGCTCTCTGCTCTGTGGCTGCGGTAGTCAATAATCAGGTGGCATTCTCGGAACTACGGGTTGCTGATTCTTTGGGATGCCACTCGCGAGCCATTCCCCGGGCCTATCAGGGTCGAGAAGGGATGAATATCACGGAAGATAACATCATCTCGTGGAGGGATCTAGTGCATTACCAAACTCAAGACCCGATAGTGGAGCTGGCCCGTCAAGCGGTACAACAAGAAAATCCCTCTATACTTAAGCAAGCCCCCAAAAACTTGGTGAAACTCCTGTTGAATGAGTTTGGAAAGTTCGAAATGGACAATTGTTTGTTATATCGGGTGATCCCATATCACAACCATCCCGATCGGCGTCAGCTGTTCCTGCCGGAGCGCTTGAGGAATATGGTCCTTCGGGCCCTTCACGATGACCATGGCCATCTGGGCATTGATAAGACATTCGGGCTACTACAGGATAGATTCTACTGGCCTAGGATGAGAGAGTCAGTGGAACAGCATTGTCGAAGGTGTAATCGCTGCTTACAAAGGAAAACACTGCCCACCAGGGCGGCTCCCATGGCGCACTTGAAAAGTTCGGGCCCCATGGATCTGGAGTGTATGTATTTTCTCTGTATTGAGCCCGACAGCCGGGGCATTAGAAATGTACTGGTGATTACTGACCACTACACCAGGTACGCCCAGGCGTTCCCTACGAAAGATCAGAAGGCTGTAACGGTGGCCTGAGTCCTGTGGGAAAAGTATTTCATTCATTATGGATTACCAAATCGCCTCCACTCTGATCAGGGCAGGGACTTTGAGAGTACACTGATAAAGGAATTGCTAACACTACTGAACATTGCCAAGTCACGTACCACCCCGTACCACCCTGAAGGGGATGCTTTGCCCGAACGGTTCAACCGCACTTTATTAGATATGTTAGGAACCCTGACAGGCTCACAAAAGACGGAGTGGAGTAAGCACGTGGCGACATTGGTACACGCTTATAATTGTACCCGGCATGAGTCCACCGGGTACACCCCGTACTTTTTGATGTTCGGAAGAGAAGCTCGATTACCGGTGGATGTGCGACTGCGGATATCTACCGATGGGGTATCCAACAGAACGCACTTCCGATACGTACAGCGGTTACGGGATAGTCTGCAGCAGGCCTATAAATTGGCTGAAAGAGCGACAGCGCAATTGAATGCGGGAAATAAAAGACGCTATGATCACAAAGTGCGTCACAAGGAAATTCACCCCGGGGATGCGGTTCTCTTACACAACTTAGGTGTTCCTGGGAAACATAAATTGGCTGACCGTTGGCGGGAAGGTGTGTACGAGGTGGAGTCACAGATGCCTGGCCTTCCCGTGTATCGGATCAAGGACTCCGAAGGCCGCGTAAAAGTGTGGCATAGGAATCACCTGCTTCCCATACCTCAAGTAGGGAACGACGAGTTGGAACTACCCGCTACACCAATAGATGGAGAAGTTGGAAACCCAGAGGATGGCCTAGAGACTGTAAAACTCGCCACCTCTGAGGATCCGATGGAAGGAACCTCTCAAAGGGGCCTTCCGGCCGCGGGGGCATCTCCCGAAGGAGCCACGGGTAAAGAGCCTCTTGGCCCGAAGCTTGACAATCTGACTCCAATGAGTCAGTCATTAGATCCACAAAGCCCATGTTTCACACCCCAGAGAGACTTTACTAATGCTGAAAACCCCTCAAGGGTAGAGATGGAAACACCAGTTGAGACTGGATACTCTGCGGAGGAAGCCGAGGAGGACCAACCTCGGCGAAGTCAAAGAACCAGTCAGCCTCCCATGAGAATGGCGTACGATCAATTTGGGGCACCCCATTATGAGGCTCAGCAGTGGGCTCGGCATAGAATGCAATCTATGGTGGTACTGTTCAATGAAATGTGTAACCTAATTTAAGGGAGAAGGGCTGTGTAAATAAGTTCATATATGTAGGTAGTCCAGCGGGGACGTTGGATTCTGGAGAGGGGAGAATGTAAGGATGTGTACATATATGTGTGGGTTCCGCGCTGTTACTAATGCAGGAAGCGCTATACTGTTCTTTTGCCAGTAAGGTCACTGTGTGAATAGCAAGGCTGCGCATGCGCGAGGAAAGCGCGCGAACGGCAACCAATCCGGCGGGACTTTGGGGGTTGAACTCTGAACTGTGAACTGTGGAGGAGTCAGCTGAGACTGGGGACCAATAGGGTGTGAGACTCTGGATAGGGAAGAGACAGGAAGCGTGTGGGCGGACACGAGTGAGCGAGAGAAGGAGGAAGGTGGCGGAACCTCGTGTGTGCGAGCGGAGGGTCAGTGACCCTTCCGCTTAAGACAGATACATTCCCCAGCCCCCAGGAGTATAACCCCTGTCATCGTAGGGTGCCGCTTTTGTAGGGACGGCCGTAGCATTTAGGGAAGCATCCCATTAGTGCTGGTTCAGCTGCAAGAGTTGCGGACGCCATCTTGGTCTGGAGAACAGACCACACAGCAGAGCAGAGTGTCGGCGCAAGGCTGGAGCGACACTACGGACCCTTTGTGAAGTGGTGTGGTCACCGCAGTGACCGGGAGGTATTGTTAGTCATCAAGTGCACCTACACCGGTCACCAGGCGCTGATCCCGCCTCCCACTAACTAATTGGGGGCACTAGTGTGCCAGTAAACTATTCAATACAAATACTAGTTGCAGGACATACTCCTTGGGAGAGTGGCAGAGCCACCTGTGTACAGGACATTAGCCCTATAAAGGTGTGGCCGAGCCACCGTGTGTTATGTTTGATTATAAAGTGTAAGGGTCCTATGCATGTTATGTGTACTCTGCATTATCTTATTAGTTAGTATCATAGTAAAAGGTTGCTTGTTGCACAATACAGTTGTTATGTTTTCTTACTCAGGGTAGATTCTCTACAATGGGGATCCTGGGTAAGTGGAGGCGCTGCACCATGATAAGAGAGGGTAAGACCCCAGGCTCCCCAACAGCGGAGGCTTAGAGCTCCTGGAGCCACAGGTAAAACACAGCATTAGTAGTTCCTTTGTGCAGGGGTTCACAAAAAGGGCTACATATACAACATCTGCCTTTGCTCCTGCCATACCTCCTTTCACTCCCATGTACAGAATGTCTCCCATGCAGCCCTCTTTATTTTGAATTCTCTACCATGTATCATCAGACTCTCCCCCAGATTTCAGACATTTAAAAACTCCCTGAAAACTCGCCTTTTCAAGGATGTCTATCTGGCATACTTCTAACATCAAACTTCCCTTCCTATCCCTCCATCCCTATCTGGACCAGTTTTGTATCTAGATCTCCATGCTTGGTAAAACCCCCTTAATATCCCAACCCTAACCTTAATAGGATCAGCTATCTGGCTGGTCATACTGCAATCTGATTTATACTCCATCCTACAATGATTAGTCACTTTACCTTTTGTTTCAACATTGTCCCTCGTTCCCTCTAGATTGTATGCTTTTATGAGTTGGGTGCTCTTTGAATCTGTTTGTGCATATTTTTCCTTATTTACATTTGTATGTCTCTGTTTATGTTATTATCAAATCACTCTACCCCCATACCACCACGCTGTGGAATATGTAGGCGCTTAACAAAAAAATTATAATTTTATATTAATAAAAGGTAAACCTTTTTTATACATTCAGTTGTACTGGAAATTGGCATCAAATTCCATTTACTGCATTTGGTTAGCACAGCGTGGACACTAAACACATCCAGCAGCATTGACAAAAACTTGCAAACAGCTGAAACGGGCCAAACTGGAAACATTTAGTTATTTTACTTTTTAGAAGAAATTTCAAAAGCAAAAATAATTGAAATCGAACATGCATCTATATTGACTTTTGGTAATAGGCGAACTGTTAGATTGAAGCAAATGTTGTAACCGCACCAAAAAGGGTAACATTAGTTTGCTAATGGATGAAAAATGTTTGCACATCTGTTATCAAGATCCCCATTGTCCTCAAGGAAACCATTAATTACAATCTGGAGCAGACACCCCTGGCAGCAAAGGATTTAAATTACCTTATTGTTTCCATTACATGACTAGTTAATGCTGTGTACTGTACTGCTGCGGCAGAGTTTATTCGAGCATTTGCCCGTTCTCTGCCGCAGCAGTAGCCTGGCGCGCGACCGAGAGTGACGGGCGCGCGCCGAAGCAGCGGAAGAGCGCCCTCCGATCGGGGCGCTCTCCCTACCGCTGCCGGGTCCGCCGGGTCCCCCGGAACCCCCTGCCGCTGTCCCGCGATCGCGGGACACCAGGGCTCCCTCGGGGAGCCCCTGGACGCGCGTGCAGGGGGCGCACGCTCCCGATGACGTGTGACCGCGCGTCTATGACGCGCGGCACGCCGAGGGGCGGCCACTAGCAAGCCGGGAGATTTCCCGGCTTGCGGTACCGACCACACTCGGATAAAGTGTGTCGGTACTGTATAAGAAAGCCCCTTTATACTGTATTATGTGTGATTAACTTTCACACCCATGCCATGTATTCATCTAAATCATTCTTGCTGCTACAAATTCTCTTGAAAGAGAGTGATATTTTTTCTTTTTCATTTTGGTTTGTAGAATTATTTTTATAGTCCCTGTAGAATAGTTTTTGTTATTGCTTTATGCTTTATTTTATGTATTGACATCGTTTTGATAATTAGTTTCACTGTCTCATCATGCTTAGAAACTGGTGTTAGGGTACTTTACAATACATAAATTAGCCTATAAAGATAGTTGTATTACAATGATATTATGGATTTACTTGTACCGAACATCATATATATATATTTGTATTTTTAACAAATGTACATGTATTTTTATATTTTTTTACATACTGTATGCGGACACTACCTTCACTGAATGACCAACCACTTTAAAAGTTCTGGCTATACCCTTGCTGGTGTGTTCTATTATTGTGACATGGGTCTTGGCCAATGGAATGGGCAGGGGAAGAAGCTTTATTGAGCTCACAAACAGTTCTAGAATACGTAGCTGTCAGCAATACACAGGTTCTGAGTACAAAATGTCTTGAGACAGCGACAAAGCAATTGAAAGACATGAAGCTGCAGCTTTCCTGTACTATGTTTATCTACCTGATCGCAACAGGTACTAACCACATTGAAGCAAAGTAAAAAGTTGGAGGGCAAACCAGTATAATATATATTCTGATTGGAAAGGAGGGGAGATAACATATTGATTAGACTGAGGATTTGTTTTCTGGAAACAGAATCCAAGAAAATAATAATTAAACAGCACAACATTTTTATAGCTTTTTTAATTTCACTTTGCTACATTTAGTTTGTGAAATCAATAATAGCGTTTTATTTTATGTAGGTACAGTAATAATCAAAAAATTTATTTTACCAGATAAGATTTGACTTTTCCTGTTTTGTTTACTACTGTAGGTGTCTAGAATAGAATATGCCTAATTTTCAGATGTATGTTCTTTAACATTTATTACCTGTAAACATCATACTGGTCATATAAAATGTTAAATTAAAAGTTATTCTCCAAGTTATTTTGACCTAAAGCTGATTAGATTTCTTATTGTGTTAGGTTCCTTTTTTAAGTGGATAACTGAACACCTCTAGTTTTGCGAAAAGTGCTACAGTTTGTTATGCTAATACTTGCCATTCACAAACACATGCTATCATTTAAAATATAAATACAGCAAATATATGCTACACAACACCAGGGGATATATAACATCTATTTTACCCCACTTTAGATCAGATTTAGTAGCTGTGGTAATTATGGACTCTCGTATATCTGCCGGAACAAAAATGAAACCTTTGAAGTAGGGGTATGTGAATAAATAAATATTCACCATCTACTTATGTACAAAAAACATGTTGGAGTATAGTTTAATATAAATGTTTCCTGAAATTTTTTAATTGGAACACTAATTGGCTTTAAGTGATGTTTATTTAATTATTTCATTGGAATATACATTATAAATTATAGTGCATTGTTAAATGGGTATTTAGCAGCTTTGGAAAGCAAATCGGACTTTTAAAATGATTTTCTGACTACAAACTTAAGGAGATAATTGAAACATTCCCATGGTTTGTCCTCTTACACATCCAATTCCTTGTTGTGTTTATACTCAAATGATTATAGTCAGCTGAGCAAAAGTCAATTCTTATTATATAGATACATAGTATATGAAGTTGAAAAAGACATATGTCTATCACGTTCAACTTATGCTAAATTTAGTTATTGTTAAACGATTAGATTATTAAATTATTCAGGCATTTATGTGAAAATATTATCTCTGGGTGTAATTGGCCCCCCACAATTTGTCTATTAAATTAAAACTGTTGCATCATTGGGGGTTATTTATTAAACCATGATAGTGCAAATCTGGGCACTATTGCAACAAAAAACAGACATTGGGGCCTATTCACTAAAAAGTGGTTCAATGGTCGATAAATGACCTTATTGCGTTATACTGCCTGCTCTGCTATTCACTAAACAGTGATAACAGTGCAGTATCACGCTATTATTGCTTATTAACGACCAGAGGCAAAAAAAGTCGACCGACAAGGCAAAAAAAGCCAAAATCACTTTTGCAAGTAATAGCTATTCACTAAACAGTGATAAGCTTATTGAACTTTAAAATATTGTAATATTTTTTCACCAGCTACAGGCTGGCGCAAAACATATTGCAAGATGCAGCAAAGCATTTTAACAAAGACATTTTGCACAGGATTGTTACCAGAGGTCGGTGGGGACTCCCGGAGACCTGTTGGGCACCCAGGAGTGTCTGGGGGTCTCCGGGGATCCCTGCCGATGTCTGGGGGCCTTAAGGTGTTCGGTGGGCCTCCGGATTGTCCCTGCGGGTGTCCAGTGGTCCCCATTGGCCTACGGTATCAACCTTATGCAGGACAACAAAATTGCAGCCAGTTTCATTACCGTAGAAGCTAACAGCTAAGTTAATTAAAGGGTTCAAAATCAGGCATAGTTGTTGGTACAGTGGATGGGTGAAGCTTGTAGTTGCCCCAGGGTGGGTGGCAGTAGAAGTTAACCTCTTTATTACTTTGTGCTGCCCTCCTGTAAGGACTAAACACCCACCCGGGGCAACTACCACCAACACCCACCCCCTGTACCAACAATAGAAATAGCGCTTTTACGCATTCAAAAAAACATAAAGTGAAATACATTAAAAAAAATACAACCCCCAAATCCAAAACATATAGTTCAGTAATGGGAAAAAAATGCTATTATCCAGGTATGGATAATAGTGCGTTTGCCCATTTAAAAAAAACAAAAAAAAAAAACAAAAAAAAAACAGCATAAAGTAAATAAAACTTGCACTTATCCATGCCAGGATGAAGGCTGTCGTCATTCTCATCACTGTCCATGTCCTTCGTTGGCAGCAACAGTGCAATAAAAATACAATCTAATGGCCCCTAACCCCTTCATCACCTTAGTGGTTAGTAGCCGCTATAGTAATTAAGGGGTTAACCCACCCTCCCTGCCACTGACAGGTGGGCTTAACCACCTTCCCCAGGGCAATAACACCCACACTTTACCCCCACTACCCATTTATTGGCACAGTGTTCTTTGCATTTGTTCTATATTTTTTTATGTAAAGTGTTTTTTTTCTTTTCAATCAATGGGCAGCGGGGGTGGAGGGTGGGGGAAGTTGTCCTGGGGAGGGCGGTTAGGCCTCCTGGGTGGGTAGAAGGGGAAGGGGGTTAACCCCTTAATTACTATAGTGGCTACAAACCGCTATGGTGATTAATGGGTTTGGGGCCATTAGATTGTATTTTTATTGGTATATTGCTGTAAACGGAGGGCAAGGACAGTGATGAGAATGAGGACAGCCTTCATCCTGGCAGGGGTAAGTGCAAGTTTTATTTACTTTTTGCTGGCAGGGTAATGTTTTATTTTTAAGGGGCAAATGCACTCTCATCCATATCTGGATAATAGTAATTTTGCCTATTTTTGTACTGTATGTGTAGGGGGGGAGGGGGTTGTTGGGGGTTGCGTATTGGTAGGTAGTAGGTATTTTAATGTGTATTGGGGGTGGATGGATTTGGATAAGGGGGTACGTAGCCCAGGGAGGGTGGTTAGACCTACCGGGTGGGTCACGGGGGGGGGGGGATAACCCCTTCATTACCGTATCGGTTACTGCCACTATGGTAATATAAGGGGTTAACTCCTCCTGCAACCTTTCCGGTAGATGTTACCACCCGTCCTGGGCCAAGTACCCCCTTCACTACCCCCTCTGCCCCCAATAAATAAGCTACTGTGCCTCTACCCCTTCATTGGTAATGAAGCTGCTATAATTGTATTTATACTTATAGTGTACATGAGCAGGGGGTCTCCTGAGCTGAACCACATTGATTTCAGCCTCGGGGACCTCCTGATTCCCAAGATCCAGGCCCTTGTATTGGGTGCCGGTATCACAGGAGACCAGGTTAATCAACACCTTTTTATACCCGAATCATATGTTTGAGCAAAGCAAGGAGGTAAAATAAATTGTAATTTATTTCAGGAAAAGACATACACACAATGCAACACAACTTGTCCTTTAAACAAAATTCACAAAAATGACCTCTGTAGGAGCTCTTTCCAATGACTGAGAGGTACTCACAGAATCCTGGAACTGATTTCGGCATGAAATGCCAGCCACGACCGCTACAAGCGGGACTTAGAACATTTTCTCACTCAAAATCTTTGAAGCCGGCTTGCGTCCAGTCAGCAAAGAGCATCTTTGAATTTGCCACTGTTGGTTTGGCGCTTGGAATCTGCACACCTGATTGGCTGCAAGGCTCCTTATTGGTTTCAGTGTCCCATTCACAAACCTCTACAGCCTATCAGAGTGTGGGAATTCTCCTTCCAGCCAATCACAGATTTGCTGGTATTGCCAAGCCGGGTGGGCACCTTTTCTCATACTGCAAAGGGGCATGCGTCAACCTGGCACCTCTGTCCAGGCTCCACAGTGTCTGGGCATTGGCAAATGGTGGCCGGATAGCCCTGTGTTAGCCCAGGATATGAGTACTCAAGCATGACTGCAGTACACCTCCTGTTCTAACACCTTGGCATCCCTGAGGCTTTCAAGTCCGGACTCCGAACAGACCCATAGGCACCAAGCTTGGTAGCCATCTGGTCTCTCGGAATCCATGACTTGGAAATCCCACAGTTCATTCACAGGTTATCAGTACATATACCTATTAAATATAACTCTTTAATTAAAATATAATGTGTAACTCCCTGTTCTGGTGTCAGGTATGAAGTAAGGGTATATATTAACTACACTCACTAGCCTCATACTTGGCACACTCTAGACATAACTTTTAAACGTTTTACACACAATAAACGCTCTCAGCTTTATTATATAGCTGGAGCATCCCCTGAACCCCTATACCAGGTTCACGGTACCTGGGTATGTATCTGGGCACCCCTCCTTATACTAGGGAACACCCTATATTGTGTAGGTATACATTTACCCCTTCATGCCCTGTTTACTTTGTCTGGATTATTCTGCAGCAGGAATCCTGGCAGCGAGTCGCAAGAACGTTTTCAGGGTCAGAGTTTGCCTAGAGTAATGTGCTTAGCTGAATCCAAGAATCCCACTCGATTCCCGGATCAAACTTTTGGGAAATCCTATACAGTAACTCTGGAACCCCGATACACAGACACATTCTGTGAAGACTTTCTCTGGCAAACCCACCTTGAAACTTACAGCCTAGAAATCTCCTGTTCCCAGCACACCCCGAGAAACGCAAATCACAGAAAAATCTTTAATGTCGCAAAATTTGCACAGTCACAGTAATGAATTTCTAACAACTGGGTTCAAGAGCTGACATTCTAGGGCCTCAACACACGGATCAGGGGTACTCAAGTGGGCTGAACCTTTATTAGTGAGCCTGGGTAACCCTTCACCATCAAAGCCGGCATCCCCGCAATGTTCAAATTCTCCCGTGTCACATGACGCGGGAGATTTAAACGCACGGGAGATAACAGGATTTAAATCACCCGGTCACGTGACGCAGAGGATTTTAACATTGCGGGGGTACTGGCACCCTATTCCGGGGTCTGTATCTCGGGAAGTAGGGGGTCCCCGAGGCTGAAATCAATGCAGTTCAGCTAAGGAGAAACCGTTGCTCCCACACACAAGTTTTAAGTTTTACTATTGGTACTGTACGGTTGCTTATAAGAGCCGGCATGGAGACACACCATCGCCATGCAGCTCTTCCAGGCTGCAGTTTCAATCAGTTGCCGATCACTAGGATTATAGCGCGATGATACTTAGAAAAAAAGCAAGTAATTCGATAGTGCATTTTTGTTAATCGAATTTTAAAAAACTTGGATTTTTTTTTAGTGAATACCATTTTTACCAACATGTTTTAGTGCAAGATAAATCAATGCAAAGTCATTCGGCAATGCACTGATTTAGTGACAAGGCCCCATTACAGTAACTTCAGTGGCAGTTTCCTTGAGATAGTGCATCTTATGTTATTAACCCAAAAAGAGTTAACTTGGGTTTATTGTTTGTGCAACACAAAACAAAAACACTAGCACTTAATATCATCTATGACAACAGCATGTTTTTTTAATGGGTTATACGAGTACGCTATGAGTGGTGCTTAACAGAGCTAAAATATAGACAGAAGAGGAAGATGAAGCGTAGCAGCTTGCTTGATGTAAGATTGTCTTTTTACTGTGTAATAGCATTTAAATAATAGAAAAGGTCAAAACATACAACCCATTGTCTTTTTGCCAAATTTAGTCTCCAATTTCCTTTCTAGTAACATGGTCTGTTCCTGAAATTGAAGGTGTAAAGCCTGTAAGTATAAATATTTTTTATTTTCATATTTCACAAAAAGAAAATCTGAGTAAAGAAATCTTTGAGCAGCTTGTTTTCTCTTCTAGATTAAGATACTTAACAAGCTACAAAAATCCATAATTTACCAATCTCAACCAGAGTAGCATATATATATAGGAATTCCAAATCTAGGTATCCTTAGTTTTGTAGAGTAAAGGGTAAAAAACGGAGCACTATCCAAAGACAAACATCACAAGGGGGCCCCAATACAATTTTTTTTTTTTTAAATCTCCTGGACATAAACGACAACAAAATGTGCACCACCTACACGTTTTGCGCTACAAGAGCACTTTATCAAGGTTTGCTATAAACAAGAACCAAAAAGTAACACAACGTGAGTGCTCATTTGCATGTCATTACCCAGAATCCCTGGCTTCAGTGGAAACATTATATGCTTAGAGATAATGCGAAAACATGTAAATATGCTCACAAGTGGTATTTGGTATTTTTATTTGCTATGGACTTTTTTTCTGATAGAATTTAGGCCTCGGGCATGGTCAGAGCTTAGGCGCTGACACGTACTGAGGCATGCTCATGCTTACCAGTGAGCCCCTGCAGCCGCAATGAGAGCGGCTTTAGCAGGGGCTTGCGCACGCTTCCGCAAGCGTGCGGAAGCGTGGGTCTTAAGAAAATTTTAGATTCAAGTGCTCACGGAAGCGCAGGGCCGGTCACGTGAGCTGTTCACCAATGAGGGCGAACCAGCTCCGTGACGTCACTGGCCTGCCCCCCAACACGCCCCCTGA
Source organism: Ascaphus truei (assembly GCF_040206685.1). Classification (NCBI taxonomy): domain Eukaryota; kingdom Metazoa; phylum Chordata; class Amphibia; order Anura; family Ascaphidae; genus Ascaphus; species Ascaphus truei. The sequence goes on from NC_134483.1 coordinate 448,371,255, forward strand.
CGGCGCGCTAACCAAGGCCAAGGAAAGCACCCACTTTCCCTCAGCCTCAGCGCGCCTCCGCACGGGCTGAGTGACCATGGACTCAGACTCAAAGTAGTTTGGTTCCATTAGCTATCTGTTGGATATTAGAAGGATCACATTCACTGCATACAAAGTAACACTATACACTTGTTTCTTAGTATGCTAGATCATACTATTTAACTAGACCTCAGTTGTATAAGTAGAATCAATTTTGGGTTAAGCTTCACTGCAATTGTTGTAAATCTCTTTTAGTGATAGAGCCACCACAATGGAGTAAGATCTGCTACACAAAATAAAAAACATAAAAAAGTGAAAATCAATTAAAAGAAAAGAGTGCCTCCAGCACAATAGTCGAAAATCTCTCACAACTCAACATGGATACACATGTAAATATTAGTTAGCAATCTGGGCGCTTTAAAAATCTATGTTAATGAATTCAGTAAAAAACAGCCATACTACTGATGTTTCTATCCTTGAATCAGACCTTCAAGAGGACAAAGGAATCTGGAACCAGAGCTGCATTAAATTTGAACACCTTAAGTCTATATCTGCGTTGCCCCAAAGGCGAGCAGCCTTTGGTGCAGCTAAAGGGTGTGAGTCATTTGCTGCCGTTCGCTGATATTTAATGATGCTGCTCTATTTCAATCTTAAACTCACCAGCCCTTTTATCCCCTGCACCCAATTTTACAACTCAAACTATCCATGAAATAGCTGTGAATTGACTATATAACTCTGTTCGTTTAATGTAACCATGTATTGTTATCATAGCTCTGTGCCCAGGACATACTTGAAAACGAGAGGTAACTCTCAATGTATTACTCTCTGGTAAAACATTTTATAAGTAAATTGATCAAGTCTGATTCTAGGACCAAAACATAGGTAGTATGGCAGTTTTTTTTTACTGAATTCATTCAAATTGATTTTTTAAAGTGCCCAGATTGCTTGCTGGTATTTATCTACAGTATCAGTGATAGAACAGCTACAAAAAAACAACTAAACAGGTGTAGCCCCTGTAAGAAATAGTGGGCTACCTATCCTTCTCCTACTGGAGTAAGCCCTGGTAAGGGCAGGCGCCAGTAGTAATCATGGGTTTTCCCCCCACCAAGCCCTGCCTTGAGTGATAGAGGTAGGCCCCTGACTCTGTGGCAGGCCTGAGACAAAGGGGAGGTCCTGCTGACATCATAAGGGGCAGGGCTGTATCTACAGTATTTAGTGGGCTGCTCCTGTGTGTGTCTGGGTCATTCTGTGTCATTCTGGTCAGTCTGTTGGAGAGTGGAGTCTGGTGGAGTTGTGAGAGTGGAGAGTGCTGGAACAGAGAGAGCATGGTCTGGGAGTTCAAGGAAATAGGAGAGAAGACACTCAGCCATACTGAGTAGAGCTGATAGCACTAAGTGCGGTGGACCAATGCCCCTCACCCTGTTGGTGGGGTGAGGGGGGAGATCTAACCTCACCCAGAGGGCCTATCCTTGGGTGGGGGTAGGGGTACTGAAGCCCCAAACAGCCCATCCTGCTAGGGTACAGCCTGGAGGAGAGGAGTGGAGGAATATACCTGTTCATTTGGAAGCACTGCTGTACAGGAACTGCTGCTGCTGCTGTGTGCTGTACCATTGGTAAAAGGACAATAAAGACATTGCTGCTTTTATACAAAAGACTGTGTGTGTGAGATTGGAATCTCTCGCCCTGGGATCAGGGCTTTCTCTGGGAAGATTCCAACCTATCCCCTAGGTTTCGTCAGAGAATGGAGGTACTGCACCACCACCACTAAAGATGAAGGCATATACCCCAGAAGCCTGGTCCTGTCATCCCCCATACCAACGCGGGAGACTCAGGCTCTCCTGTTCCAAGCAGGTATGCACCACCATAGTACATGTATCCAGCCCTCACTACACCCTAGAGGTCCAATCTGCGACCGGGGGGGGGGGGGGAACATGGGCTACATTTGGAGGCGAGCTGCGATACAGAACAGGACAGGCTTTCAGCAAGGCAGAGCGGGAAGAGTGAAGTGCACCTTCCGTGCAAGTACTGGAGAGAGTAGGGCATGTAATACCAGGGGTAGTCAGGGGAGCGTGGATTCCCACACAGTACGCCCTGGGTGCCCTAAGAGGGTGTTGTAAGATGGGTGTGGAGCTATTGCTGTTCTAGTCCCTTGAGGCAGATAGTGTGAGGCAACTGAGGGGGTTAGCCTGTTAACTTGTCCAGGGACCATGGCCCAGGTCCTGTACTATGAGTGGCCAAAAGTAGGAGACGCCCGTACTTAGGGAGATGCCCGGTACACTAGCCAGCACCCACATAAAACACACCACAGAGTACTTGCAGGAACCGTCAGCGAGTATGGTGCACAGAGAGAGAGTTCTGCCTAGCCTGGGGTATGCCAGATCATATCAGTGGGTAAAGCAAAGAGAGAAAGCATGCAGAGAGAGTTCAGTGAGCAGTTGGAGTATAGTCAGTGTCTAGGAACGAGTTTTGCACTAGACACTGAGAATAGTGGTGATATACATTTGGAGGGCTCATCAAAGATGGCGGCCGTCCATACATGTGCTCCGCAGAGCAAGAAAGAGTCCAAGCAGTTAGCAGCCGAACTAAAATGGCGACTCCTGCCAATCCTGGAGCGCGCACGTGAATCGTGCAAAGAGACTGTGAGAGAAATGTGGAGGGAGATGCGCAGGGTTTTGGCTCCAAACCCAGATCCCCTGCAAAAGGAGCGGAGCGGCGCGAAATCCGAAAGCTTACCCACCTGCGCTGTGACTGGCCAACAGACAAGGCCACGTCACACTGAGAGAAGGAGTGCCCCTCCTCTTGTTTCCACCAGAGGGAGGGGGCACAAGGAGAGCCAATCAGGAGCGTCCTCCCCAGCGAAGGGAGGGACAGGAAGTGAGAGCGAGGAACTTCACTTTTGTCTGACATCCACAGAGAGAGGAGCTGAAACACTGTTCCACCCCTGAGCCAATAATGTCCTAGCTAAGCATGACCACGTTCCAGTTCCCAGGAGGCTTCCTGGTAGTGGAACTCGACGGCCGAGAGTAACTCTGGTGCCTGTGCACACATTGCAGGACACCCGGACCAGCCCCAAGCATGAAGGCACGATGCCCCCAATGTAATACGTTCTACCTGTGGCCTACCGAGCCATGGCCAATGATCAAGACCCCTCGGGGTGCCTCTCTGGGAACACTAACGGAGGTGGCGGAGACGACTGACGAGGCTGCCCTAGTTCCCTGCACCCCTGCCGAGGTGGGAACCAAGGCCCAGCCCACTACAGAGCCGAGCGGAGATCCGGCGGAGAAAAGCGCGACCGCAGTGGAGGTACCGGAGCGGGCCCATTTCATACCACTAACCACTGGCAGGGCCGCAAAAGACCCTGGTGACTCCCTAGTGGACGATCCGACCAAGTCATCTTCAGAGGTAGAGGATGGCGTCTCATCGGTGGCGATGCGCCTACCGGCAAACCACCCCAGCTGTAAGAAAGATGGCAGTCCACTTACCAGAGAGAGGGAGAAGACGAGTCCGGACACCTCCCGATGGCGAGCGCTGGTGCAGCCTGAGGCCCGTAGAAGTCCCACGGCCGTGGTGACTCCCAGTGCAGAGGCGGCGGAGATGGATCCAGAGGGACCCGAGTACATCAGCCTGCAGCAGAGAGGTAAGGAGACTCCACTACCCCCTTACTCCCACCAGGCGAAGACGGACCCTGCAGAGGATGAGAAGGAGAGGCGTGCGGCCTACTTACCCGTCCGCGGACCCGATGATCCTCCACCGCCCCTTCCGGTCCTCGACGCACTTCCAGTGCGTGACCACAGAGCAGATGGGCATTCCGCGGGCGGCAACGATGACATCACTTCCGGGTCCGACTGGAAAAGAGGCCCGGGAGCGCTGTTCTCCCCGCGGAGAGCAGCTTTGGCCGCTGCCATGGCCATCCTGCATAGCCAAGGTCCTTCCAGAGGATCACGGGGCTCAGCGGAGAGAGCAAGCAAGAAATTGCCCACTAGTCATGGGATTACCCGCTTACTGGACATTGAGACGGACATTACCCCAGCCCCAGTCCCTAGCGCCATTACCCCGGCCACTGCCCCTGCCCTGTCACGAGTCATGACACCGGGACCTAGTGGGGATAGGACTTGGGATTTGGAACTAAGTGACGAGGGATCTGATGGGGAGGTACCATATGATACTGTGATACGTATGCCTAAACATGTACCTTTTTCTCCTGTTTCTAGAGGGAGGACCTGAGGGTCCCATACTACAGCGGAGGCAGGGCCGGTAAGCAAGGTGGTATCCAAAATGAATCCCACCAACTACATAAATGCCAAAGGTAGACGCAGCTGCTCGCGCTCTACGGAGGTGGGTATGTCCGGTGTCTCATCACAAGCTGAGTCAGAGACAGGTACTTCTAGCCCCATGTCAGAATACGAGCACCGAGACAAGTGGTGGGCACCCCTGTACACTGGGTACCACAGAGGTATGGACCGCACCAGGTTCCTGTTGATCAGGAACAACATAGTTGATCATTAGTGGGTGGTAGGTGTCTATACTCCCGAAGAGGTGGTGGATGAGTTGGATCACCGATTTCAGGAGATATAGCAAGGGATGATCATGCCTAAGGGGCCTAGTATATTGTACGATGGCATTGCTCCTGTAGAATAGGAGTTTTGGGTACTGCCAAGCAGGGCGGGTCCTAAGAAACTGCCCAAATTAAGCAGAGCAGACAGAGCCATAGTGTTTAGGTGAAGGCACTCCCATGGGTACGAATACCCTTATTTGCCTGAACCCATAATGAGGGAAATAGAGGAGAACAGAGATAGTTGGCTCAGAGCGGCCGTATAAGAATATTTGAGGACAAGGTTTGGTAAGGCGGGTTACCACAATGAAGACCGTATCAGTGAGGTGGTCCAGGCCTGGAGTGTGGGGCGGTGCATATACATGCACAGCATGATATACCGGCCAGAGTCTGGGTCGGTACAGCCCTACTATATTACCATAACTGACCATAATGGGAGGAAGGTACGAAAGCCTGACCTAAAACATTATCATTAGTGTTTCTCCCCGTTGGGAGTGACTGTTACTGTTTCGCCACCTGGTGGTTGGCTCAAGAAATAATATACATTGCAACGTGTTTGTTTCCCAGGTTTGTACTCCGCAGGTCGGTGCTGCTAAAGTTAGGTCCAAGTGGGGACCATTTGATTCCACCAGAGGGAGAGTGTATCCCCTGTAAGAAATAGTGGGCTACCTATCCTTGTCCTACTGGAGTAAGCCTTGGTAAGGGCAGGCGCCAGTAGTAATCATGGGTTTTCCCCCCACCAAGCCCTGCCTTGAGTGATAGAGGTAGGCCCCTGACTCTGTGGCAGGCCTGAGACAAAGGGGAGGTCCTGCTGACATCATAAGGGGCAGGGCTGTATCTATTTAGTGGGCTGCTCCTGTGTGTGTCTGGGTCATTCTGTGTCATTCTGGTCAGTCTGTTGGAGAGTGGAGTCTGGTGGAGTTGTGAGAGTGGAGAGTGCTGGAACAGAGAGAGCATTGTCTGGGAGATCAAGGAAACAGGAGAGAAGACACTCAGCCATACTGAGTAGAGCTGATAGCACTCAGTGCGGTGGACTAATGCCCCTCACCCTGCTGGTGGGGTGAGGGGGGAGATCTAACCTCACCCAGAGGGCCTACCCTTGGGTTGAGGTAGGGGTACTGAAGCCCCAAACAGCCATCCTGCTAGGGTACAGCCTGGAGGAGAGGAGTGGAGGAATATACCTGTACATTTGGAAGCACTGCTGTACAGGAACTGCTGCTGCTGCTGTGTGCTGTACCATTGGTAAAAGGACACTAAAGACATTGCTGCTTTTATACAAAAGACTGTGTGTGTGAGATTGGAATCTCTCGCCCTGGGATCAGGGCTTTCTCTGGGAGGATTCCAACCTATCCCCTAGGTTTCGCCAGAGAATGGAGGCGCTGCACCACCACCACTAAAGATGAAGGCATATACCCCAGTAGCCTGGTCCTGTCATCCCCCACACCAACGCAGGAGACCCAGGCCCTCCTGTTCCAAGCAGGTATGCACCACCATAGTACATGTATCCAGCCCTCACTATACCCTAGAGGTCCAATCTGCGACCGGGGGGGGGGGGGGAGAACATGGGCTACACAGGAATATTGTAATATAGTGTATACTGTACATATTACTCTATTTTTCATTTGTACTTTTAAGCTCAGACTAAATGCTCAAATGCTTATTAGTATCGCCATGCTAGAAGTAAATAGAGTAACATATTAATCTAGTGGTGGCTTTGTTAGTTGATTCTATTTAGGTATTTTACCTGTACAGTACAATTTTATGCTAAAAACATTGATCGGTATCACATATGACGTGAGATGCAAGGTGTCTAATGCACTATTGAAAATGCATCACTTACCCCTCTGCATTAGGATCCAGTATCTGGTATGAATGGATTGTTGCCCCAGTGGAAGGGAAGAGAATACAAGCTTTCTCTGTTCAGCTTTTTTGACATCATAGATGTTTATTATGAGTAAAGGCTAAATTTAAGTATGGATTATTTACTTTTGTCACAGGAGACGAAACGATTTACATCGGGATCGCAAACACTAGACAGAACAAGAGGGTTAAATAAAAATGTTTTAATTCAGTAGAAGCCAACAGGGAGCAACACAGATGCTAAATACGGTTACAATTTACCCAATTTATTTGGATTACGGGGCACTCATATCTTACTAGGTGCTGCCAGAACTATCTTACCTGAATGTCTCCACGATCTGCCCATCACATAGATGCCCGATCTCCATCCAGAAACATGGAAGTCTGGGTGCCTATCAAGAAAGATTTTCTCTGTGACACCAATTGGAGCTTGAGGGTTCGCTCGAGACAGACCAATCAGTAAAGGGGGAGGTGACGGCACTCTAGAACAGTCCCTGGGGTGTGTTTGCCATGTTAAATTAAATTAACAGATTATAATGGCCATGGTACTAAACTATGTTTTTTTATAAATAGTAAATAAGAAATATATGCTTTTTTTGTTTAATTTCCAGTAGTACCATGGAATTTATGTACTGTAAGTAAGAGAGAAATGTGTATTATTATTTTCCATCTTTTACGAATGTCTGAATTTTGTAAAATCTTTCAATAACTTCAGTATTTTAAATATGTTTTACCCCAGCCAAAATGTTCTATGTATAGTAAAATGCCAGGATGCACAAGAAATTTTAATCCAGTTTGTGGCACAGATGGAAGAACATATTCAAATGAATGCATGCTCTGTTATTTAACCAGGTACAGCTAAGCTTTTTTTATTCCTGAAATCTACCTTTCTTCAGGCATATACTGTATTTGGTTGTATCATTTTCATTGGCATGAATCCAATTTTAAATACAATATACCTTTCCAAGTGTACTCTTCAGAGCCATTAGATTCAAAATCCTTAATGATTTAGTTTACAATCCTAGGATACACTTAAACTAAAATATTCAGCTACTGTAGGTGCTTCACTTATGTTTTTCATTCACATTTTTGGGTAGTATTTTAGGAGGCGTGTATTGTAAAAATAGTAGTTTAGGTAACATTACATGCCATTCTCATGCACTTTATAAATCAACAAACAATAGTAATACTTTATATGAAGTTACACTAAACTGTACCTTTTTGCAGATGAATTACTGAACATTAAGCAAGTATGCACATTTAGAAAATGAAAGATTACTATATGCTAACATTTTTTAACATTAGTGCTTCCAGGCAAACACTTACGGGTTAGGACCATATTCCATATAATCCAAAAAGGCACCTTCGGCAGCTTGTTTAAAGAAAAAAACTGAAAAACTACACAAGCCCTCTTAATTTTCTATTAAGTAAGGAAATAACTGAAACAGGCCAGAAACCAAAATTTTAAATGGATTTGTGCACGACTTTGCTAAACTCTCTCTTTACCCTTTATTCTATTTACTCTGATAACAGTCTACCGGGTAAAATATCGTCAAAATTATCCAATTTTATTTGGCTGGTGAAATAAGCACAAATGTCTTTACAAAATACAAAATGCGAAACAAGAGGCAAAATTAACTCAGACTGTGGTCTGGAAACCTAACCAATTATAAAGAATATTGACTCTTACTGTAGTTAACTCTTTTTTTTATCTTGATGCTGACAGACCCAGTTAAGTAGGAGTTTGTGGAAGGAGTTAGGAGTCAGTACAATGTAATATTTCTAAAGGCTCGACAATAAATAATTAATGCCTCAGTATATAATTTATTCTTCCTCATAAGCAGGGAAACCGCAGGATGGAAAAACTGTTTACAAAGAAATATCTGAACGCAATCAAAATATTCATTACTATAGGATTCTCATCGTGTATTTGGAAAACACATCCTTATGAATATTATAATTTCAATAGTTCACTACAGTTTCTTTTTCTTCTCTGCCTATCAAACTAGTTTGTCCTATTACTGAATAATTAGTTTCTGCCTCCTCATTGTCACGTCAAACTAAAATATAATTCTTATATTGACCTTGGTTTTACCAGTTTCCCAGCTCTGTCCTAACCGTATCACCTTAGTTTTACATTCCAATCGTCCTACTGAAATATATTGCAGATGTGAGGGGTCCTATAAAAATATTAGATTACTAAAGTGTAAACTCTCCTGCAACTTTCTAATACTGAGCCAAAGCATTCACTGCAATAATAAAGAATAGCACCATGGATATAAGTAAGATATTGATAATGCGTTCAGTCAGTTATCACTCCTATACACAAAGAGTACTTACAATGTTTCATCACAATAGCTTCCTGAAGCAAATACTGTATGAGTTGATCCAAGCAAAAAAGAACCTTAGCCCACTGATTGTATTTAAACATTTATTATAAAACATAGGATATATTTATTAAAAAATTACAATGGTTCTTCACACATTTAGTTGTTCATTTTACAACTAGCAGAAAAATACCAAAATTGAATGAACTTACAAGCATTTCAGATATATTGAATGCTTTTTAAGCCACAAATGAACACTATTTACTTATGAGGAGGCTGGGGGGGGGGGGGGGGCATGTCGTAATATGGTCTGATCAGGTGGCTGGTTCTGTACCCCCAATAAATATATACATTTTTTACTTTTTAATGAAAGTTTAATTTTAAATATTAACAAAACAAATCTATAAATTTTATTTTAATAAGTAAACTTCTATTAAATTCAGAACAACTTAAACTTATAACTTAACCCTATCAACGTATTACTCCCATCTTAATACGCTATCTCAGTGTCCATTATCAGTTCTGTGCATTGATGACAATCCTGCTGTTTCTATCCTCTGCCTCGGTTCATATACTTTAATTCTACCTCTGTGCACAGGGCTCTTTGTCTCTCATTGTTCATGCTTGATAGTTTTAGTTGTTTAGCCTTTTTAATCTTCATCATCCAACTTTTATTTGTACAGTATACTGTTATTATTCTCCTCTTTGCTGCTGCTCTCTCTCTGCTGAGCTTTCCCATCAACTGACAATCTCCACATTCAAATTCCAACAGCCACTTTTCTGCTGCAAACTGCCATAGAACCCCGCACTGGCGGTACCTCTGCAGGTTCCATGTGCAGCAGCTCAGCGCTTGCAAAGTCTATTACAGTACCTTTCAATCCTTGCTTATTGAAACGGTGTCAGTTTGACCCCTTTTACACAAGCTGTTTGTTTAGTGACCATGTACATTTTTATACTATGACTTCTTTGTAGTACTTATTGAAGTAGGTGTGTTTTAAAAGGATGCAGGCTCAAAATGGCAAACATTCTAACACCTTTTTTTTATTATTTACAGAGACAGTGGGCTGAAGGTTGAGATTAAATGGAATGGTGAATGCTAATGCAGCGGTTTTAAACTGTGGGAAAATCAAGATGTTGACCCTTTTCAGATAATGCTCTTCTCATTTAACTGCATAGACATTAACTAAAAAATATAAATTTCTTGTTAACATCTCGATGGACAAACATAATAAAATATGCAGATGTAATACTAAAATCCGTGTTGTTAGTTGATATAAGTATGATTCTTTAGCAATAGTATCAATGATATTCAATTGTTGTAATAAATGCATGATTACCAATTTGAAAAATATTATCACAATTAAAATCAAAAACATGCTTTGCTGTGGAATAGATAGCAGCCATAAATATTGCAAACGCTAGTAGACTTTAAGCACCTTTGATGTATGAATTTTCAAAGGCAAATAACTAATGCATTCTTTAAACGCAGCATTTTTTAGGGTGACTTGAAAGTCATCATACTGGAGACTGTATCAAGCGAACTTCAAAACCTGAGAAATTCAAGTTTTTTATGATTTGGATCTGTTATCTGTATAGCTTATGGTCCATCTCACAGTACACCTGCTGAATTAAAAAAACAAAAAAAAACAACTGATGTCGAACAAAACCAGGCAAAATATTTTGGCACACTGATGCTAAAAGACCTGCAAATATCCTCTAGCATCAATTAAATAGAAAACACTATTGTTTAATGGAGCAATGCATGGATTGAAGCAGTGGGTCTCCAGACCGAAATCCATTAATTTCAGAACCGGGAACTTCCCTGCTTTTAGAGATACTTACCTCTGAAGGGGGTTCCAGTATCTCGCTTCAGTTTTCTGCAGTTTAAAGCTACTGCATTAAATGGGCCAAAACGAAGCCATACAAGGTGACGTCACCTGTGAGCTTTGAAAATCAGCCATAATGTTAACCCTTGAGTGACTAGTGGAAACCACTATGGAGTTAAGTACCTCTGGAAGCAGGGGTCCCGGGAGCTGAAATGAATGGGGTTCAGCTCTGGTGACACCCTGCTTCAATCCTGGGTAAAAATTAAAACATGGATCATTGGGGTCACTAGCCGAGGTTGAGGGTTGGAGAGAGATAAGGTTGGTAGTAGACAATAACCAAGGTCCAGGTCAGAAACTGCAAGACAAGACAAGCAGTACATCAAAAGTTAAAGACTATTATGCTCAGCCGATTTGCAGAGGCAATCACTGAGCCTATAAAGGAGGAACAGACAATAGATGAACGACCGGACAGTAGAAGCTGATACTAGAGTAAGGACACTGTTGCTGCGCGGGGTCTGCACAGCAGGCACTAATGAACCACCAGCTGTACCAATGTCCTGATCCTGATATCTCAGGGGCAGAGCCTGCCCCAGTCTTCACAGTACCCCCCCTTCATGGGCAACCAGGAAAGGTTTTGAGTGGTATCTCAGGTGGAATGCCCGAACTAGACGAGGAGTGTGAAGTTGACCTTTGGAGATTCAGGAAATTTCCTCAGGACCAAAGCCCTTCTAATGGACTAGGCACTGGATTGTACCTATGGACACCCTGGATTTCAGGATCATCTGAACTTCGAACTCCTGTTTCCCTTCCACTAGACATGGATCCTGTACAAAGGATTTTAGTAGGAACATATGGAATACAGACGGAATCTTCATGGAGGCTGGGAGGCATAGCCTGTATGCCACCGGATTGACCCTCTCGATGATAGGGAAAGGGTCAATAAATCTGGGAGATAGCTTCACCATAGGTGCCTTTAACCTGATGTTTTGGTAGAAAGACATACCTTGTCCCCAGGATGATATTCTGGTATCTCCCGACGATGCCTGTCTGTCTACCTCTTTTGCGTGGTCACCGCTTTCTGAAGATTTTCCTGGACCTTCCCCCATAGTTCCTGTAACTGCTGGATCCAGTTAACCACGTCTGGGACTCCGTATGCAGCGCTACACGTAAAGAAAAATCCGCACTGCTGGTGTTAACCTGTGAGGTGCTGACTGGATGGAGACGTGATAGTATCAATTTAAAGAAAAAGAACCCAGTCTTGTAGCACTCATTCACAACAAATGTATAGTGATAAATTTAAAATACTTTATTAATAACTATGAATAAAAAATAGGGTGTTAAAACGTAATTAAATGCTATATTGAACAGCACGTGACTGTATCCTTTAGTGACCCACCTTGGTCTAGGTGGGAAGATATGGTATGATCCCTGATAGATACTCGGGATCAGATGCTAAAAGTTATAGCTACCTAAAATATAGGAGAGGAGCCAGAGAGAGCCCATCGAAGGACTGTCTCTATGTGAGTGTAAGAGTAAACAACACTGTATGGTGCTCTAGCACAGACCTGACCACTTGCTGGGTAATTACATATTAGGACATAATTCCATATCCTTGAAGTGTCCCACGTTTAAATGAACCCTCTATTCATGTCACACCATTTCCATTGCATCAATAAGCTGGAAGAGCAACATCTCTTGATTGATGAATACTCACACTTGCTTGTGTCCAGTCTCATACATTGAATAGGATTTCTGTGGTGTAAAAGGAGCAAATCACTCACTGTTTGTAGAAGGGTCTTCTGTGGGTCTTTTCTTCCATGGATGTGTGCTGCCTGTTCTCCAGAATATTCACAGGTTCGGCAGGGAGAGATGGAGCACTACAGGAAAAACTGCTAGAGAGTGTGTTCCCAATAAAAAGGTTTATTGGATCAGAGCATAGTACACAAAAAATGAGCCCTAGGGCCCCCACCAACGCGTTTCGAGCTTCCACTCTTTCTCAAGGTGCATACCCTCTGGCAAATCCCCTTACCTGATATAGGTTCATTTTCCCGCCTTTCCTCGCCACTAACCCGTCGCTCAGTAGCATCACGAGGAGCGCGCCATGTTGCCATGTGAGTGTATCTAGGCGTGTAGTGCGCTCTAAATGGATACACTCATAATGTGGCATATAATGCTCTAGGTTAGACCTTTAAGTATCTACCCCAGATAGAGATTGCACTGGTTGCTATATTAGTTCACCAGCGCTGTCAGAGCTAGATCTCTATTGAGGACACATATTGCCCATACTCGTGAGTGCAAACTATTGGGCAGGCACTCAAGTGTGGTATAATGTCAGCAAGCTGGGGGATCTAAAAGAGATTACCACAACACCTTAGAGGTAGTGTGAACCCAAATATGCACTCCCTCATTCCTATCAGTAAGGAAACTGGTGATATCTGCTGTTTGTAAAGGTGTTCGTGCATAGCACCTTTCAGTTTTGGCAGAATAATATCTTAGCAGCCACACACACACTCTGCGCACACAGGTAATCACCTTTAACATAACAGGGTGATATCATGCGCAGAAGGTGGAGGCTAGTGTGAAAGCAACCTCCACAGTGTTGCGTGGGTGAGTATGTTGGTAGCGCTAACTGATAGGGCTAATATATGCACTCGAACAGCTGAGAAGCTACTCAGCAGGTTGGGGATAGATGCACTTGCCAACAAATTCAGCTAGTACTGGAGTAGGGTACACAGGGGGTTAATAGTAGAATGAGGTCAATGCCCCAAAACACCCCACCCCCCTCCTCAGAGTATCAAGCAATTATATGCGCAGAGTTGTAAAGTGGGCAGCCGGTCTAACTAGTAATCGCATAGTCCCCTACATCAGCACTGATCCTGGTTATATCAGTGCCGATGTGCTCGAGGACATACCTGTCTGTCAGGTGAGCAGATCAAAGACTCCTTGAAACATAGAGGGTCCCACAATAATGGTATATAGCGCGATCCCAAATTAAACATGCACATCAGGGGAAGCTTAAATGCATTGACGCGGATCGTTATCCTTAAACTGTAATGTTTAAATAAACAAGCTTCCTGCGTGTGCAGGGAAAGAATTGCCGACGCGCGCGTTTCACATGTTAAAACGCTTCTTCAGGGCACGTAGGGGGAGGTCCCTGCGTGTGGAGGTAAGTTTTTATAGTCAACGTGAAAATTCCTGTTGGCTCACTTAACCCCTTCATTACTGGTGCATGACAGATGTAATATCCCACTTCTAGAAGTGCACTCTTTGTGGTATGCAGACATGTACACTGGCGACACACTTTATTCGAGCTTGGCTAGTCCCACGAATTCGGGTATACCCGGGTGTATTGAGGTTTGTGACTGTTTTCTGCCCGAGTGCATTGAGTTATTTTCCAAGCAGGGATTGAAGCATTTTATTCCCGCTGGCTGCAATACTGCACAGTATATATATATATACTGCATTACAATTCATGAATTTATGCCATCTGGTAGACACGCGAAGCATTGCAGCCTATTAAATCCTAATCATTATCATTTAACAGATCAGCCGCCCATCAGCCAGGCATGAACCCAGGCTGGGAAGGCAAATGCAACGGGGCTTGTCAGAGGTGAGGAGTGGCGCATTCCAGGTATCTGCCAGGTACATACCGGGTATTTGCTCGAATAAAGTGTGTCGGTGCAGTAACTGCCTTGTTGCCAGATTCAATGTGTCCATAAACTGTTGCAAATATATCAGACTAACTGCAAAAGTATTCTGGGCTGAATAACTATGGCTGTGATGATGTTTGTATATGTGATGATTTAATGTCATAAATGCTCACATAGGCTATGGGGTATTGTGTTTTGTCAAATTTAATATTCATTGAGATTTGTGATGGTTAGTCACTGATGGTGATATAAGGTATATCTTATTGTCCTAGATTATACCTATTGTTAATACACTGTGTTCCATTGATTTGATTGTGAAAGAAAATAAATGAAATAAATATATTGAAAATATATAAAACACACTTTGTCATTTTTTCATCATTTTGTTTATACTTGATTTTGGTAATATGGTAAATTATTTGAATGTAGGTATGGACGGCTGCTCTAATCCGAGATTTATAATGTATTAGGTACGTTATTGAATACGTGGGAGTTTATCCATACATATATCCCTTCTGGGGAGGGGGGGGGTGATTGTTGTGGTTTAATATGTACTGGGATTATGGATTATATGAATTTATATGAATGGGCTGAAAACAAAGCCCTCATTCAGTCCCCATGGGCTCAATGTTCCCAAGGTATATATCCACCTTGATTCAATCTTCAATAATTCATTGTCCCAGTCCCCACATCTAATTCCTGGAGAAAATTGATCTATCCCCATAAAGGTTATAGCTTTTGGGTCTCCCGGTTGACACCTGTTTGCATGGGTAGCCACTGGAGTGTCCAGTTTGTTTCGGATTGAGCCCACATGTTCCAGTATCCGTATCTTTAGGGGACGATGGGTCTTTCCCACGTACTTTTTCCCACATTTGCATGTTCCCATGTAAATTACTCCCGGTGTATTGCAATTTATGAATTTGCATATAGTATAATGTTTCTTATTGTTGTGGTTACTGAATGTTTTTGAAACTGTCATGTACTGGCAAGCCTTACATCTTTGGCAATGGTAGTTTCAATTTACACGAGGTGGTAGCCATGTGGCCCTTGGTGTTGCCACATTGTAGTTGCTATGGACCAGATGATCTCTCAAATTCTTGGCCCGTCTACTGACCATTGCTGGAAAACATGGTATGGAGTCACGTAGATTTTCGTCCGCCCTGAGTATGTGCCAGTGTTTCTGTAAGACTTCCCTGGCCACCCTCCATTGTTTATTGAAGGTGCCTATGAATCTAACTGTTCTTTGTTCTGGCTGCGTTCTCTTATCCATGACCAGTTCTAATCTTGCTTTCTGCTTTGCCCATTTGTATGCTCTTTTTATAGTTGTTTGACTATATCCCCTTGCGGTAAATCTGTCCTTCATGTCCTTTGCCTTTTCTTCAAAGTCTTCGTCCTTACTGCAATTTCTCCTTAAGCGAAGAAATTGCCCCACCGGTATTCCCTTAATCAGTGATTTTGGGTGATGGCTACTGGCTAGGAGTATGCTGTTGGTGGCTGTCTTTTTGCGATAGATTGTTGTTTCCAAATTGCCATTATCATCCTTTGTGATCAGTAGATCAAGGAAGCAGATTTGTTTTGGACTGTATTCAAGAGTCAGGCGGAGGTTGAGGTCATTTTTGTTGAGAATTTCAATAAAGTGTTTTAACAGTTCCTCAGTCCCCTGCCACACTATCAGCACATCGTCAATAAAGCGCAGCCACATTTCCGTATGCAGCTGCTGATGAGGGAAGAGAAGAGGGAGGGAAACTATATTTAGAGAAGTACCGGAAGTACTGTGATGACTCGTTCCACATGTTGTTATGGGAGAATTCTGCCCATGGCCGGAGATTTGACCAGTTGGCTTGCATTTCGGAGATGAAACACCAGATATATTGTTCCAAGGACTGGTTAGTCCACTCTGTTTGTCCATTGTATGGGGGTGATAGGCGGATGAAAAGTGTAACGACACTCCAAGTTACTGCCAAAAATCCCGCCTGTATTTGGAAATGAATTGATATCCCCGATCCAACATGGTGATTTGAGGAGCTCTATGCAGTCTGAATATTTCCCTGATGAACACTTTGGAAGTTTAGCAGCGTTATGTAATCTTTTCAGAGAAATGAACCCATTCGGAGAACCAATCCACGACCACCAGGATCTGGTTATACCCTTAGATAAGGGAAGTTTACCCACAAGTCCAAGGAAATGTGAGTCCATGGCCAAACTGGGATCAGGAGAGGTGGTAATAACCCCGTAGGACAATTCCTGGGTGTTTATTGTCCGAGCACAGACAGGACATGTGGCCACGAAGATCTCAATATCCTTCCGAATCCTGGGTCACCAGAAATTCCGTTCCAGTAGTTCAACGGTTCTCCTTTCTCCAGGAAGACTAGAACTTTGGGAACTATGGCCCCACTCCAAGCCCTTTCGTTGAAAGGCTGGCGAGACAATAAGGCATCCTTCTAGAACCTCAAGGTCATCAGGAATTGGGATGGTATTGAATGATGTCTTCCAGGGAGTCAAAGTTAGCCGCTGATATGATGCGCGAAGGAGGAAGAACTGGTTCCTCGCAGTCCTCTGCAATGTCGTCAACCAGGAATTGATGAGAGAGTGTCTGCCTTCACAGTCTTGGAACCTAGCTGGTAAGAAATAAAGTTAAATCGAGAAAAGAATAATGACCACCGCACTTGGTGTTACTCCAATCGGCTGGCGCCCTTGATGAACAAGAGGTTTTTGTGGTCCATCATTATAGTGACTGGATTTTTGTTACCCTCCAGCAAGTGTCTCCATTCTTGTAAGGAGTAAAATAGATGATATCCCTGAACCAGGAGCACTGGTCATTGCAAGTATTTTGATTCAATTCATTGTGATATGCAGCTTTTCCTAGCATTACATTACATTCTTGTAAGACCATTTTTATGGTCAAGAGTTCTTGGTTACCCATGTCATAGTTCCATTCAGCTGGAGAGAATCTTTTGGAGAAGAATGCACAAGGCTACAACTTGACTTTTGAGTCTTTCCGCTGGGATAGCAGCGCTCCTGCCCCGACATCCGATGCGTCTGCCTCAAGGGTGAAGGGTAAAGCAGGATCTGGGTGCACTATAACTGGTCACAAATAATAGTGATACATTCTTCTGAGAAGAATGAAACCAGTTAAAATAAAATAATGCAATTTTAATTTAATCCTACCCCTTGAAGAAACGTACCTGTTACGCGAAATGATCGTCACGCTTGCTAATGTTGTGACGATGTCATCCAGTGGGGACTGATACTGACACCGACCAAGCATGCTGCATGCTGAATACGGTTGTATAGCGATAACACATTTCTATACTCTAATGTATATTGCATAATATATACTTTTGCTGGTATTGTACTAGGCATCTGTGCATTACTTTTAACTGAATACAAGAGTACTGTATGCATCAATAAACAAGCAGTGCCATTTAAGCTACTTTTACTAAGAGAAACAAATGTAACATTCTATATGTGTTCCAAACATACAGTACTCAAGCAGCTAGTGAAATAGATAATACATTATAGTATATACAACTAACTGGCAACTGTATATTTATTCAAGAGTCTATACATACCAAGCAGCTTCTGATGTGGTAACAACGTATGGTATATTTAACAAACTAACCACAGCGTATCCATTACGGATAGTATACATAGAGAACGCTTGTGACTTAAATAATCTTTTTTTTTTTAATCCGGTGTCATTTTGGGAGAAATTTGGGGACCAGAATGCCATAGAATACTACTTTGCATCGGTTTATATTTTCCAAAGCCCTGACCTCAAAGTATCATACCTCACCATTGAGTATTTTATTTTATTCATTATCACTGTATATATCTATTTGTGCACCTAGAAGATTTATAGATTGATTAAATTGTTATTATTTAATTTTAACTGGCATCATCCTTCTCAGAAGAATGTATCACTATTACTTATGATCATTTATCCGATTTAAAAATATTTAATCTTTCATATATATTGATATTATATGGTTGAGTGCAACAATAGGAGATTCTTTGTGCTGATCATCTCTTGATTATTTTTTTTGTATACTGCTATTTCCATTCCCCATGCACCCCATTATTTCACAATACTAATTATCTTAGCGTATTAAGGTAGAGCGGTTGATATCTCTCTTTTTTGCAATTTGCACTAGAACTGGGGCTGAAATGAAGGCTGTTTTTAGTATGACAAATGCCTCCACTGCCTAAGCAGAACATTAAGAAGGATCCTCCCCTTTCTTGGTTAATGTGGTGATAGGTGCCAAGACGGATGAAAAGTTCTGGATAAATCAGCGGCAATAATTTGCAAATTCAAGAAACCACTGAACAGCTTTCAGACTGAGGGGACATGGCCACTCCAAAACGGCTTTGTTTTTGGATGGCTCCATGGCTAATCCATTAGCCGAAATGATGTATCCCAAAAATGAGGTCATGGACTGGTGGAATTGGCATTTCTCCAGTTTAGCAAATAGAGGATTCTCCTGCAATTAATTTAGGACCTCCATTACATGGCCTGAATATTCCTGTGCCGATTTTGAAAAAATCAGGATATTGTCCTAGTATACGATTACAGGGGAGTCGGGGCCTAGCTGGGGCCTAATAGGGGGTCTCTAGACACCCTGCACATACAACCTCACCCTTCTGTGTCCCAGCTTCGATTGGTGTGCTCCTCAGTGCACCAAATATAACAATGTGAGAGCAGGGGATCCTCGCAGCCCTATTGGCTGACAGCCATCTGACCGACAGCCCTATGGCCTTTGCAGCCTTTGCGGAGCACCTTCCATAAGATGGCCTCTCCCTAATGGCCACCGCAACTTGGGGCATCACTGCACATACGTGAGCCATCTGTGCATGCGCACACATATTCAAGATGGCTTCATGCGAAGGGAGCCGCCGGGGACCTCCAGCAATCCGGTTGCCCCTCTACCGGCCGCAGCACCCCAGCATGCTCCCAGCACCCACCGGATGCACCTGCGCACCTCCCCTCTCTCCCCAGCCTCCGCTGCCAGTTGCAGCCACAGCCAGAGTTAAGGGGACAAGGGGACACAGGGGGACCTGGCCACAGCATTCTGGGCTAGCTTCATTATAGGGCATTAGTTAATTTTATCGGGCATCGATCTACAGTAAAAAAAAAGAAGAAATTATTCACTAATTTTATGCAATGACTTGAAAAGACTGGTGCTGAAATTCCTAGATATCCCCCTCTGGGAAATCCACAATCCTGAGTCCTCTCCCACTTTCCTGCTCCCAATGGAATGTCAGCTCCATCTCCAGAAATCTTACTGCAATTCGTTTTTCTCTAACTTTTTCAACCTCTCTTGTAACCTCCAAATTAAATAAGACATCTGGCCCGATGGCAGATTATTGGAGATAAGGAAAAAGCAGAGGTATTAAACAAATTCTTTGCCTCTGTGTTTACCAGGGAAGAATCAATTTAAATAGTAGTGCCACAGGAGGAAGCACAACCTCCATATTAATGAACAATTGGTTAACTGAGGAAGAAGTTCATAAGCGGCTTGAAAAAATTAAAGTAAATAAGGCACCTGGCCCCAATGGCATACATCCAAGAGTTCTTAAAGAGTTAAGTTCAGTAATAGCCAACCCATTACATTTAATATTCATGTACTACATTTCCACAGACTCAGTACCACACGATTGGCATAAAGCAGATGTGGTGCCTATATTTAATAAGGAAGATAGAACACAACCGGGGAATTACAGACATGTAAGCCTGACATCAATTGTGGGTTAGCTACTTGAAGGTGTAATATGGGATAATATTCAAGATGACCTAATGTAAAAGAAAATTATTAGTAATAGTCAGTATGGATTTATGATGGATAGGTCGTGCCAAACTAACCGTATTAGTTTAATTGTGGAGGTAAGTAGGAATTTAGACCAGGGTAATGCAGTTCATGTGGTCTACTTTGATTTTGCAAACACTTTTTATACAGTATGGTTCCACACAAGAGGTTAGTGTACAAAATAAAGCAAATTGGACTCGGTAAAAATATATGCACCTGGATTGAAAACTGGTTGATGGATAGACAACAGAGAGTTGTCATAAATGTACATTTTTCATGTTGTGAATGGAGTACCTAAAGGATCGGTACTGGGAGCCCTGCTTTTAAATTGTTTATTATTGACCTTGAGGTTGGCATAGAGTTCAAAGTTTCCATCTTTGCTGATGACACTAAATTGTGTAAGGTAGTAGAATCAGAGCAGGATGTAATTTCTCTTCAGGACTTGGATAGACTGGAATCTTGGGCAGGTAAAAGGCAGATGAGGTTTATACATGTTATACATGTAGCCATGGTCCACCATGTGTCCCCTTACCTCCTGCAGCGTGACGGTTAGCGCGGTGGCCGCCAGAGTCAGAGGCAGACCTGGCAGCTAGGCAGAGAGGTGGGGGCGATCAGCAGGGAGCGCTCCGGTGCTCCGGAGGCTCCGCGGCACACCCGGCTAGCGGTTGCGCCATTTTCGGACTGGCACCGGCGTAGGAGACGCATTGCGCATGCGCAGAGGCTGATACACAGCTGCGGCCATTACAGAAAGTACTCCACAGGGGAACTACATATCCCAGGATCCACTGGGGCAGCCAATCACAAAGTTAGCCAATAGGGCTGTTAGGATGTTCAGAGCATATTTGGCTACATTTGGCACGCTCAGAGCACGATTCTCAGAGCACTGGAGCCAGGACAGACAAGGGGAAGATAGGGTCTGAGTGTCAGTGGCAATCAGACTAGGCCAGAGAATCCCCTTAGGTCCCAAATCGGCCCCACTCACATTTAAGTTGTGGCTGCTTCAGGGAAAGGCGCCAGATAAGGACATTCCCCAGTAGCCTGATAGTAATGGGCATCAGTGAAGATACTACCTGGTGATTGCGGCCTGTGGTCTGGGGCATCACTGGATCAGCGGATCCCCCATCGCTAAGTTGGCCACACCGAGTATTGGAGTACTCGGCAGGTACCCAACTAAGTGCACCAACACTTCACAGGATAGCGCTATCTCTAACACTTATGGGTGGGCCTGACCTTGGGAGAAAGACATCAGGTATTTGTGCCTGGCACCCTATGTAATTTGGTGACACTCCATTGGTATACTGTATGTCGTGTCATATATATAATGTGTGGTACAGGGTACTGTGATATATGTTCAGTAAAGGTTGCTATTATACACTGTGTATGTTCACAATTATGATTGGTTCCTTGTGAAGGGCTCCTCCAACTACACTGGGATCCCTCACAGGTGGAGGTGCTACACTGAGGCGATAGATATATCATCCCAGGCTCCCGGAGGCGGAGGCTTAGGCCTTCTGTGAGCCAACAGGTAATGGCAGTACCGGTAGTCTCTTTAGCCAGGGGGAAAGAGGGCATCATACAGATAAATCCACGGTTATTTATTTGGGAAATAAGAATAAACAAGCAAGTTACAAATCAAATGGGGATACATTAGGGGGATCTTTGATGGAGAAGGATTTAGGAGTGCTTGAAGACAGCAGGCTTAGCAATAGTGCCCAAAGTCATGCAGTTGCTGCAAAAGAAACAAGATGTTATCTTGCTTTAAACGGGCAATGGATGAAAGGGAAGCAAACATAATTATGTACCTTTATAAAGCAATAGTAAGACCCCACCTTGAATATGGAGTATAGTTATGCCCATCACTTAATAGAAAAGAAATTATGGAACTATAAAAAGCACAGAGAAGAGCCACCAAATTAATAAAGGGGATGGACAAACTGATTTACAAGGAGAGACTGTCTAAATTTGATTTGTTTACATTAGAATGGAGGTGTGTGAAGGAGTATACAAGAGGTTAAAAAAAACTCTCTCACTTTGCAGACCAAAAGAAGCATGCCCTAACTGGCAGGTTTGCTAGCTGATTGGAAAGGGGAGGTTTAAAAGGAAGACAGCAGATTTCTTCAGAGGCTGTCATTTTGCTCTCAACCTGTGAGGAAACAGGTTGCAGAGAGTCTGGCTGAGGGGAGAGCCTGAACTCGCTGTTGTGTACCTGGAACAAAGGACTATTGTTTTTGTTGCAGACTTTTACTTTCTGCAAGTAAAAGTATGCCATTTACTTTCATTGCTTTATTCTCTGTTCAACTATAACCTGCTTCCCTGGTAAGGGAAATAAAGTACTTTTCATTGCAAGAAAGTGGTGTAAGCTCTTTTCTGACCATACTGACAAGGCCGCTCCGTCACAAGGTGTCTAAGAGGGGATATGATAACTATATACAAATATATTTGGGGACAATACAAGAAGCTTTCAAAATAACTATTTATCTCAAGTACAGTACAAACAACACTGTGTCATCCCTTAAGGTTGGAGAAAAGAAGATTTCACAAGCAACAAAAGAAAGGGTTCTTTACAGTATGGGTACTTAAAATGTGAAATTCAATACCCATGGAGACTATTATGGAAAATACAATAGATATCTTCCAAAAAAGGTTGGATATCTTTCTAGATAGGAAATGTATACACAAATATATAAAAAAAAAAAAACATTGGAAGGATATTGATCCCGGAAGTAATCTGATATTTGGAGTCAGGAAGTAATTACATTTTCCCCTATGAGATATCATTAGATGATTTCACTGGTGTTTTTCATTTGCCTTTCCCTGGATCAATATACTGTATGTACAAATATAGGATAAAGTATCTTTTGTCTAAATTGAGCATAATTTGAACTTGATGGACGTTCTGTATGTACTTTTTCAACCTCATCTCCAATGTAACTATGTAACTGTAACTATGTAACTGTCTCTTGGTGTGGTCATCTCGCTAGAAAAAAAAAACATGGACTATATTTAATCTCGGTTCTATTGGCCAGAACAGGGATGCATAATGATACTGCCAAATTATGTGCGGCATGTAATGAATGCCAGCTAACCAGCCCTTGGTTCCTCTACCCTTGTCTCAGTCCCTTTTGAGAGGATAGACCTGCTAGGACCTCTAGAATCCTCTATGAAGGGGCACAGGTTTATTCTGGTGATAGTCGACTAGCAACAAAGTACCCTGAGGCATTCCCCGTGAGGACAGTAACCGCTAAGGAGGTAGCTAACAAGTTGTTGGAGTTTTCTCACACGTAAGACTTCATAGGTTATGTTGAGAGACCAAAAGACAAGTTTTATTGCTAACTGATGCAGGATGTCTTAAAGTTACTAGAGGTCAAGACAGTTCGGACATCAGTCTTCCATTCACTCAACAGATTTGTAGAAATATTTAACTTAACTCTAAAGAGTTTGTTAAGGAAGTTTGTTGACTCGGAAAAGAGAGCTTGTGATGATCTTCTCCCTTTTCTTCTGTTTGCAGTGCGGGAAGTTCCCTTGGCCTTCACTGGCATCTCCCCATTTGAGTTCTAATATGGCTGCCAACCCTAGGGTGTCTCAGATCTCCTCAAGGAGTCCTGGCAGGAACAGCATTGCTCTTCTAAGAATAGAGAAACTTAAAAACGTAAACTGCACACCAAATTGATCATTATAAAGGAGTGAAAATGCAAATAGATATTAAATATAATAAATAAACAGTATACAACCACGTGAATATAGGTATAACTTGTGAGATACCGCTCACCAAAATGATATTGATCATGATTATAAATAATGAATACAGCCGGTGCAAAAGGGATGGTGATAACAGACGCAAACATATATGGAGACAAAGGGGCCGATTCACTAAGCTCCGTTAAGTGGCTTTAAGAGCGCTAAGTACCCTTTAAGCCCGATAAAGCTGTATTGCGATTCACTAAGCAGGGGTTATGGACCATACAGCCAGAACTGTCATCGACTCTTATTTTACATGTAAGATTGTTGTTGTCATGTATAAGAATTTTTGACATGTAACACAATCTATCCTCATGTCGTTTTGTATGTCACATTTTATTGTGTGTACTGTATGTAATCATAGGATCCTGCTCTATGAATGTGGAGGGACATTGTCGCAATAATTCACAGAACGTAACATGACCACGTTATGTGAGTGTTTTTATTTTTTCATCTCTAATTATGTCAGCCACCCTTTCTGTTCATCATGCAATGCAGAGTGTTAGATATTGATTTAGCAAGTATTGATCATTCACATATTGAAGCTGCAGTTCTGGCAATATCATGCATGTGTGTTTTTGTTAATAAATCTGTTCATTAGGAAAAATAATAGTTTGATAATTTATAAATATTACGTTGACATTACAATTTTGTATTATTATATTTTACAAAGCATGCTTGTTCCTATAGCAACCATTGACATTACCCATATGTAAAGATGTGGCAAAACTGAGAATCAATAGACGGACAACGAATTGAGCGGCATCTATGCAGTTCTTTAGGTCATTAGAGATTGGCCACATGAAACTAATGAAGTAAAAAAAAAAAATTACAAAAAAAAAAAATTAAAAAATTAAAAAAAAAAATCTACATTTTTTTAAATTTATTTCTAGGAACTGCAGATTCAAATTTATCAACTTTCACTCTTAAAAAAAAAACAAAAAAAAAACACCACTAATATGTTAAGTTATGTTTGTAAATATGTTTCACAATTTTATTGTTCACATGATGAACTTAAATTGAATAAATGACACGTAGTTTAAAATAACAATATACATTACTTCGACATGTCTGCAGGACTGTGAGCTAATGACATGTTAATATATTTTATCTCTAATGTCCTATGTGTCAATAGCAATAATTTCATTATTTTACTGTTACTTTCACACACTACAATTGTCATATAACATGTGTAAGGTTTCTACATGGACTCATGTTGATATTTCATGAATACATTAAAAATAGAGCCTAACACATTGTGTAATTGTTCACACAGCGTAGTTGAGCATCACCTGGAACCGAAATAATGTAGATAAACTATGTTCACAATGTTCTAATGTTGTGACAAGAGACTGAAGTCATTTTTATGTATTATATTTTGTTGAAGTAACGTTGATAGTTGAGTGAAACTAATTGTACTACACATAATATAAATGTTTACCCGTGTGCAACACTAAATTCTCATACTAACTCAAGGGTGTAACTTATGCTATTACACAAAATAAAAAATGCTATGAGACAAAGTAATAATAAAAAAAAACGTTTCATCATGTTTGCAGGATGTTGAGGCTTTCACTTCTTGTATCTTTGGATCCGTCCATGCACATGTTTTTATGGCACTGGAATGGAGATGTTAACATCTGTGGAAGTACATATGGAATGTCAATTATAAATCGACATGTTCTCGGACATTTTCCAAACCATCTAACCACACATCATACGTGTTAATGTTTATCAGTTGTGTTAGGTCACATTTTTATCTTACTCAAATTAGATTATATGTTCCAAAAACAGAATATAATTATGTCCTAAAAATATTCTATACTTAAACAATAAACACAGTATGCCTGTTCAAATATTGATTCTGTCACATATACTAACACTGCAAAAGTTATGAAAACACAATGCAAGGCTAAAATAATTTGCAGTGACTATGTTACATATTAGCTTGCATTATGCCACTTTTATCATAATTAACGTAACTGACTAACACATTTAGCGAATCTAACATATCCTCATGTTTATATACGCTAACAACTCCAATATTTATACTATATATGCCATTTCTTAATATATGCCATGGCTTCAATTTTTTACGTCAATATTGTTTTTATTTTCTCTTTTACAACACAGGGGCGTACACCTTGTGTAATGACATTTAATGGATGCGCAGGACTAAGTAATTGCACGCGACATTGCCATGAACATTTCACTGTCTTGCACGGAGATCGTTAAGTGTAGCTTACCTTATTTGAAAAACATGTCCCGGCATCTGTTGCGTTGCATGACATGATTTCTGCAATATGAACACATAAGAAAGAGGTAAAACGGAAATTTAAATGTTAAAAAAAAAAAAAAAACTTGTCGGAATGGTACGCGCATGCGTTCTGGGTGGAACACATATGCGTTTCATTGTGCAACAAGAGAAGCACATATTGTTCAAAGTGCATAGTTTATAGTTACCTTATTTATATAGCATTCAGATTCGGAGCTGCCATGCAAGTGGTGTTTTGAAGGTAGCTGTTGCTTTCAATCAATTGGTTGTTCGGTGTGTTCATGTAGCTGGTGGTCCAGCTTGATCCGTCAAACGTTGGATATTGTGTCATGTACTGAGGCGGATACAGATAGTAACTTTCTGGCATTTCATGTGCTTCTGCAAGGTAGTTAGTATGCATGTTAGCGTCATAGCTAGATCCGTCATTGGTGTGGTATAGGTTGGACACCTCCGGTTGTAAATACGATCCATTTTGCAGAACATTTAAGCCACCGCTGCTGGAACCTTTATCATTGTTGTTCTGTCTGCGATTTCAGGGTCTTCTTCTTAAATTGCCACTTGTAAACATACGCATACTTGATTCACGCACTGCCCAAGACCCACCCCTGTTTCCGTCAGTTGGTGGGTACTAAAAAAAGCAATCATTGGTTGATAAAGTTCGTCTGATCGAACTGCGCCAAACTTTGGGCTTTGGATGATTTTGATAAAAAGTACAATTTGAGGAGATATGCTCAAAAATGTCCGAGACAGTAGCTCTTCTCTGTGTTCGGGATTGAATAGCGCTATATATTAAATAGGCATAGCAGAACGGAGGTTTCTTTAGAGTTGACATTTCTAATGGCATGTTTTCTCATGGAATGGTGTAAAATAACGCTGTGTTACTTTCAATTACTGTTATGTGCAAAAGTATCAAATTGCAGGGAATGTGTTACACACGTTCTAAGGTCGGTACACAAAGGAATAAGTGTCCATGATATCTTCTCCCACATACAGGTGTTCAGTCTACTGGCTAATTTTCTCACACACATTAAATTTTTGTCTGAAACTCAAATACAGAAATTTCTGAGAAAGAATATAGTATTAGCAAATATGGGAAGTGATATTCCAAAAACATTATGTTTATCTGTGTTCAGAATCATGACATCTTGCACATGTCAACATCATTATGTTATCCATGATTTGCTCTCCTGTTTAGTTAACATATGTGCACATGAAAATGTAATCATTGTAATTTAAGGTTTTGAGTACAATTGTGTCTTTAGCATAATACTATTGTCAAGTAAGTGAATCTTTAATGTGTGAAATAGTAACCATTCAACACTTCACTGTGTATACACTAAAAAACTATCAGTCATACATGAAGTATCCCAAAGAATATATGAAAGTAAATTTTTAACATACACTGCGCCTAATCAGTAGATGCTTTAATCAGGAGATTAGTTTTTTCTCATTACACATATCATATCATGCAGTCCCTTAAAGGTATTTGTAATAAACATAGCAAGAACATTAGAGCTATTCATGATATTTAGGATACGCTGATTTCATAATTGAAGGGGTCAGCATGTTTAAATATTGTATGGTCACAAATAATATGTAATAGGTCTTTAAATAAGATGTGAGATTCTAATTTTGGCTCACTTTTTTTGTGTAAGAACGTGTGCTACGCCTTGGTCTGGGGGCATTGTCAGGGGTAGGTGAGGAACTGCTTGGTGTGTCACCGAATCCAGCTACACCTGCCTCAACAGTTGTTTGGCTGGTTGGTGCTGCTTCAGCATACACATTTGTCTGCTGTGCCATTGGTGCTGCTTCAGCGCATACAGTTGTCTGCTGTGTAATTGGTGCTGCTTCAGCCATACAGTTGTCTGCTGTGTAATTGGTGCTGCTTCAGCGCATACAGTTGTCTGCTGTGTAATTGGTGCTGCTTCAACGCATACAGTTGTCTGCTGTGCCATTGGTGCTGCTTCAGCGTATAAATTTGGCTGTTGTGGCATTCCCATTTCCTGTACATATGGCACTTGCATTGGGTGTGCCAGTCCCAGTGCCTGTGCTAGGGCTTCGAACATTCCATGTGGCATTTGCATTAGTTCTGGCATTTGCATTGGGTGTGGCATTTGCACTGGGTGTGGCATTTGCACTGGGTGTGGCATTTGCACTGGATGCCCAATTTGCACTGGGTGTGGCATTTGCACTGGATGCCCAATTTGCACTGGGTGTGGCATTTTCTGTGGCATAGGTTCCGGCATTTGCACTGGATGCCCAATTTGCACTGGGTGTGGCATTTTCTGTGGCATAGGTTCCGGCATTTGCACTGGATGCCCTATTTGCACTGGGTGTGGCATTTGCTGTGGCATAGGTTCCGGCATTTGCACTGGATGACCAATTTGCACTGGGTGTGGCATTTGCAATGGGTGAGGCATTTGCAATGGCTGTGACATTAGCATTTGCTGTGGCATTTGCATTGACATGCATTGTGCTATAAGAATTAAACTATTGGAAATTGCCTTGAGAGTGTCGAGTTGTTGGTTGAAAATGCCTCGCATGTGTAGCAATTCTTGACAAATGATATGATTAGTTTCCTGCTGGTTGGCTGCCACACTCTGTTGATTTCTAAAAAATATTTGCTCTGCTGATTTTAATGATGCCAATTCAGCTGCACACACATTATCATCTTGACCTGGCTGTATAGGCTCACTGTCTTCATCTTCAATTTCAGGCTCAGTTACATCCAGTTCCCGATTGTAACCCTCGACAAACACTTGGGGTGTAGTGTCATCGGGGTCAGGCACATCTAGTTCACTGAGTGCCTCTGCATATTCATGTTGGGGCTCCTCCTCACGCTGAAGTTGTTGTGGCTCAAGCATTTCATCATTTTGCAACCCGGCAACATTTTGAGTAGAGACATCAGAGTCTGTTTCCTCATCCTCAACTATAACATACAAAATATAATTGTTAATTCACATGATAAACTGATTATATCTTGAGTAACCGTATTGTTATGCATTGTATCATCTAATAAACATTAATGTAAATATGTACTGGTATTTGTTATGTGCATATGCTATTCATCTGACATCAGCTGAACATGATCTGAATTATGACAATGTTGCACATGTAGCTATTTTGTTATAAGACACTTTCACACGTGAAGTACATGCTGTGGCCTCAGTGTTTTTTCCAACGCACACTGAGACGTGCGTACAAGTAGCGCCCTTCAATGGTACTGTGCATAGTCGTTGTTTGTGCCCGCACCAGAGCTGGACATAAATAGTGTTATTGGCGACAGAATCCTGGCCACGCCCACGCCAGCGGTTCACACAGAGACCGAAACATGCGATGGAACTCATGGCCACGCCCCCGCTAAACTCATGTGACGCACGTGCTACACTGCTGAGTCACCCTGTACCAGGCCTGCACAACTCCATTCTATGAGGGACGCAAACAGGCCAGGGTTTCAGGATATCCCTACTTAAGCACACCTGCCTCAATTTGGGGCACAGAACGACTGAGCCATTAATTTTAACAGCTGGCCTGAAGTAGAGAAATCCTGAGCAACTGGCCTGTAGTTGTGCAAGCCTGCCCTACACAAACACACATTTGTTGTTTGATGC
The DNA here is from genome assembly GCF_040206685.1 of Ascaphus truei. Lineage (NCBI taxonomy): Eukaryota > Metazoa > Chordata > Amphibia > Anura > Ascaphidae > Ascaphus > Ascaphus truei. The sequence goes on from NC_134483.1 coordinate 448,400,916, forward strand.
AATGTGTTAAACACTACTATGAATTCAACAGCCATACTGACACTACATTAGTGTACACACATGTACTTGTATGCATTTGAACATTTCTTGTTAAAGTTTAAAAACACTACATAGAGATTAATGAATGTGAATACATTCATACATACAGTGCCGACACAGTTTATTCGAATGCGGCTAGAACCGCAAGCCGCGAGGTTTCTCGGCTTTGATGCCGAATCCCCTCGGCTTGCCGCGCATCACCGATGCGCGGTCACGCTTCATCGGGAGCATGCGCGCACGGCGTGCGTGCCCAGGGCTCCCCAAAGGGAGCTCTGGTGTCCCGAGATGTGGGGGATGGCGGTGGGGGGCTCCGGGGGACCCGGTGGACCCGGAGAGGGGAGGGAGATGCCTCGATCGGAGGACCGATCCGCAGAGGCTCCGGCGCGCGCACGGGACACCTCGGCGCGCGCCCGGTATCTGTCGCGGCCGAGACCGGGTAAATGTTAGAATAAACTGGGCCGCGATAGTAAACAAAGACCAAATTTTGACCATGTATAAAAGGAATTACTTTTTACATGAGGTCATCACATTTGCATTTGAGATACGATGCTTTAGTACAAAAGCTACACTATGACTAATGACTATACGCAACATAAAAGACATCGCGCAACATTTCCCGCGCTTATGTTAACGTTGGGTCATGAGTGTCCATGTGAATATAAATGTCTTATAGCACCTTGAGCTGATGCTACTCTGTAAAATTAATTGTTGAACATTGTTCGCAGTGTGTATATGAATACAAAAGACAATGTTCAAATTATTAAACATGTCAACAATAGTAGTTTTCATATGTGCAGCATTTAATGTATGGCTATTGTACACATGATAGGAAGTGCTTTGTCACATATGCACGTGTAGAAAACATTACATGTTCGAGTAACACATACATACATACACACACATACACATACTCATTCAAATTATTATATACTGTTTAAAATGGTCTCTTCATTTAACCCTTTCGACATAGCGTCCTAAGCCTTTGAGACATGAAGTCAGACCATGCTCACAGGTCACAGCAATAACATATAACATTTATGCTATGAACATTTTGGCTGAAGATTTGTTGCATTGGCCTTTTTAGGTTTGTTTTATGCATCCGCAATACTCTGTTGCACTCCTTTGTGATATATATGTATATCTATATACAGTGTTCGACAAACCTATACATTTGCACGCCCCGGGCGAGTGGATTTTAAATTGTTGCGAGCTCCTATTGGCCCAAGCAGCACACGTGTGGTACTAGGTGGCGAGTAGATATTTTTGTTTGGCGAGTAGATTTTTTGGTGATTTGTCGACCACTGTCTATATATATATGTAGTCTTCAGTTTGTGTGTGGTGACTGATGTCTTCAACAACAAATGTAAGGTGTTGTGTGTTTCACATACATACTACAGTTTGTGTAACATTCCATACATCGCTAAGGTTATGGTAAACGTTAAATGCTCCAACCATTACCATATACATACTTCCTACATGTGCTATTAAACAAGCCTGTTCAATACGAAGTAGATATAATGACCAGGGTAATTGTTCTAGTAGTTCACAGCATAATGCAAACTACCGTGAAGATGACAGAAATTAACACATTATTGACTGAAGCACCACGAATTAAGCATAAATGAAACATATTTAATATACTACTCACTTTGTGACTACTGGGAAATTGTAGGGCCGATATCCCTGTCACCTCCTATCCCAAATACAAGTTGGTGATCCATAATACAGTACATTTTCTGCTCATATGACTGCAGGTGGAGAGATGCTGGAGGGCCACCTCCTGTGCTACAGGCATGGCGGCCAACCTGAACCATTTTTCTTTTCAGGCGTAATTTTATATCGCCAAAACGCTTCTTGCACGTCTCTGCTGTTCTGCGAAATTGGCCACATGCACTGACTGATGTGCAAATACTTGACCACAGTTTTTTTTTTTGTCACTGGTTTTGGTTCTCGCTGTGTAGATAAATGTTCAAAATTATTACTACGAAATACATAGGCTAATGTCAATGTAATAGGCATAATTGTCACTATATGAAATATAGCAATATGAAACCGATGTTGGAGCAGCTACTACGAGTATATGTATCCCAAATTTTATGAACTTCTAGATACAGACAACTTAATTTCATTAAATTTATGATTAATAGTATATTTGAAAAAGTATCCATACATCAGCACTACAAGGTTTTAGCATATATGATTTGCTCATGCACGTAGAACTCCAGGCCTCGAAGGCACAAAACAGGCCACATGTTATGGATATCACTACTTCAGCACAGCTGGCTCAATGACTGACTCACTCATAACGAGACAACAATTAATACAGCTGTGGTGAAGTAGGGATATCCATAATATCTGGCCTGTTTGCGGTCATGGAAGAATGCAGTTTGACATGCATGTAAAAACATTACTACATATTACTGTTACATTAATAAGTGTATTACAATGTAAGTTGTCAGTGATTATAGATATCCCAATATTAATGAGTATACTTAATTTGCTGAGTCATACTCTTACCTGCCAATGACCCTTAGAACTTAGGGAATGATGCAATAACACCTTCCACGAGGATATCATTCTCTCTGTGTGTAAAACGCGGGTTGCGTATCCGCTCAACCCGATGCATGGAGGTTGAGGGTCCCGCGTCATCAACATCATCATCATCATCATCATCATCATCATCATCGTCGTCGTCGTCCTCTATGGTTGGATGCTGGACACTGTCCCTCTCCCTCTGTCTACTCCTCCTACCCTCCCCCACATGCATTCCCACACCTGCACTGCCAGCGCAGGACGTAGCTGCACTGCCAGCGCGGGATGTAGCTGCACTCTCAGCGCGGGACATAGCTGCACTGCCAGCACGGGACGTAGCTGCACTGCCAGCGCGGGACGTAGCTGCACGTGACACTCCTCTCACACGCTCCTCAACTTCTCTAGCCCCCGCCACCACCACCACTCCTCCAGCCTCCTCCACCACTCCTCCAGCCCCACGCTCCTCCACGCCAACACCCCCACGTCCACTCCTCCTCTCCATGACACACAGGCACACAGGCACACAGGCACACAGGCACACAGGCACACAGGCACACAGGCACACAGGCACACCGGCACACAGGCACAATACAATACAACACAATAACTAATCACTTTCACACTAACCAGACAATAAAGTATTAAACAAATGTGAACAACAAAAGACAACTCACTCAGAAATCAGAAACAAGCAACTCACGAATCTCTCCTAATAACACAAAGTCCGGTCTATCTCAAACTCACTCCCAACAGCACCGACATTAAAGTAATTAAATGGGCGGCTAATATAGGGTGTATTAGAAATGTTCCCGCCAACATTTAATTATAAATTCGCACATGTGCGTCCCTCATTTAATCAGTCCCTCAGTTCACCAGATCAACTGTTCAGCACTTAGCCCCTACAGTCCCATAGCTATGCTGTGAATTATAACATATGTAAAAGAAGTACAAACATAATTATAGTGAAGTGCTTGAGTCATGACATAGACTGTCACACAAATACATGGTGGGAACTGTAGGCGGACGCTCACAGAGGTATACAAGGGAGACTGGTTATGGTGAAATTAAACAAGGCTTTTATTACGTCTGTTTCCTTAACACCAGGAAACCATCAAAACAAGGGGTAAACAAAGCTTCTATTCACTTGGGAGTATTTCTAATGAAATACTATGCAATCCACCACTCCCTTTAGATAAGCATGTCTCCCAGCCCCAAACATAAGGCATGAAATGAACAGATATAAAAAGTCTTATAAATGAAAGTCTGTTAGCTTGGCTGCTGTAGGGGAAGCTTCTCTGCTCTCTTGGAACCGCACAGGAAATGTCAGGCTCCAGGTTAGAATCTTGTCCCCTTTGTCTTGTGGTCAGCTTTTCGCTCAAGACATCTGTTCTTCCTTGGTTCGGCCCAGTTGTGGACTTAGGAATTTCTGCTCTGTCTCCAAGTTCAGCTCAGGTGTGAGCTAAGGAGTCTCTCTTCCTGTCTCAAAAGACAGGCTTTTCTAAGCAATCTAATCAGGCAGGTGGTGTTTTTTAATTGACTACCAGCAGTTAACCACCACACTGCTGGATTAGAGGCACATTACCTGAACAGGGATAACTCCCCTGTTACATACCTCCCCTGTATGTGGGAAGCTCGGGCTTGCCACGGCCAAAGTCCATCCTTCCACTCTCATTCTAGATATCTCTGTGACTTGAATGAGAGTGGATGGAGGAAGAGAACCCTCAGTCCCACTGGGATTGGAGCCCTTTCTCCAGTTTTTTTGTGTCTCCTCCCGAAGGTGCTTGAGATCAGCACTCCTCAGTCGCTCGAGGAGGACTTTTTCTAAGTATAGTCTTTTTGCTATGTGCGCGGTCATGAGATTTCCCTTGCGTCGGTGCTCGTTTTATTGTAGGCAGACTGTATGGCAGCAGTTGCAGTGCGTTTAAAAACAGCCCTTTCAGTTTTCTGCTCTTGAAGCTGTCTCTCTGCCCTTTTCCCACTCAATGGGGTTGCTAATTCAGCCTCTTTGGGATTAAGTTGTAATTCCACACCCACTTCCAGAGAATGTCCCATCTTTTCAGCTTCATCAGCTAAGGATTCTTCTGGTTTGGATTCAGCACGTGTACCTTCTTTTATTGCCTGTTGGGTGGCTGAAGGTTTTGCTAGTGCTTGTTTAGGTGGTTCAAATTTTGCAACCTTGTCTTTCAGACGAGCGGTATTCCCAGCTCTCACTGTACCCTTGTCTTCATGGGTTTTTGTGGCTGTGGGACACTGACGCTTAGTCAGGGTCAATACTTGTCCTTGTAGAACTTTCATCTCATCCGCGAGAGATCCCTGTTTTTTGAGTGCGACTTGCAAGTCTCTTCTCAGGGAATTTATCTGCACGCTTTGCTTTCTCTGAGCTTGCTTCCACATTTTTATTGCATTGTGAAGCACTATGAATTTCTTTGCTCGGGCCACAGTTACTTGTTTTAGTTTCTGGACCTTCTTGTGCTACTTTTTGTGCCAGGTCACCTGGGTTCTAAGCTTGGCCTCTGGCTTTGGTGATGCTCAGGGTAGCCTTCAGTTTCTCATGCTGCTCTGCGGGGACATACTGGGTAATCAGACGTTCCTGCAGCACTTGAATTTTTTTAACAGCCTGCAGATTGTCTTCTTGCAGAGTTCGCTGCTTCTCTTCGGCCTTCTCGAGGTGCGTACGCAGACCTTGCAGTTGGTTCTGCAGTCGGTGCTCTGCTTCACACTTCTCACCTTCCAAAAGTCTATTTATTTCTTTAAGCTCGTGCAGCTTTTCATTCTTTTCCTTGACGTCGTTTGTCAAATGAAAATTTTCTTCTTTGAGTTTTAAGTTTTTTTCTTTTTAATCTTAAATTTTCTCCTTTTTCAGTCTTTGTACTATTCAGGACCTCCTTGCAGTCTTCCTTCCATTTACGCACATCTGCTTTGAGAATGACAGTCTCCTGGCATGAGACTTCCTTCTCTAGATGGAGGGTCTGAAGCTCCTTCTGAGAGACTTGGAGATCTGTATTAAGATTGACAATTGTTTCTTTAGAAATGTCTAACTCCTCAGTGAGACTGTGTAGTTCCTTTCTGGAAACTTCCAGGTCTGTGCAACAGCTGTTGGTCTCATGATGTGAGGCATCCCATGCTCTGCGGAGTGTATGAACCTCTTTCTGAGATATGTCTACGTCTGTCCGGACACTGTTGACCTCCTGTTGTGAGGCATTCAGCTCTATGCGAAGAGTGTGAACCTCTTGCTGGAAGACTGTCATCTGCTTCAGTGCCTCCTCATATTTCTGCTTCAGCTTAGCCATCATTATATCAGATTGACTCTGCTTTTCATCCATGGTGGAAATAGTAGCGTTTGCAGTATCTAGCTCAGTCTTGAGATCGTCCAATTCTGTCCTGGCCAAAGAGTACATTGTGAGCACATCTTTCTGTAGCTTCACGTTATTTTCCAGGAGCCGATCACAGTCACGCCTGGCATTTTTCAGGGCATCATCAGGGCTGGTCAAGGGATCGACACTCACTGGTTCCGGTTCCGCTTCCCTGGGATGGTTGGTTGGGGGTTCGTCACTATTGGCACCAGACAGACACTTCTTTGGGGTACACGACTTCTGCCTTGGGCCCTCTGGATATTCGGTTAACCGCGAGACGAATTCTCCATTTTCTCTAGTCTGCAGGGCATCTCGGTCCCCCTTTTTCTCCGCAGGATCTGAGGACGTGTCTGTTACTTCCACGGTAAGTGAAGAACCGCTTTTCTTTTTCTTCCTTTTTGATTTGGATAACACCGTCCCTTCAGGGATACTGGGGTCTCCATCTTCATTTGAAGTTTTAGCAGCTTCATTATAAACACCAGGCTTTTCTTGCAGCTGCTTTAGCTGACAGAAATATTCGGTGATCCACTGCTCCTGGTCTGTCTCCTGCTGATCATATTCGTCATCAAAGGGAGCGGTCTTTTCTGTTCGTGCCGAGTTCAGGCACCCCCACCATTCTTGGGGTGTTTTGTGGGTGTGACTCGGTTCGGGTTCCCCGTAAGAGATGTCTTCCTCTTTATTGGACTGGAAGGGCCACTCTTCCGTGGGGTAGGGTTCATTACAGGAACGCTGCATCTTGTCCTCCATTTTTAGGCTATCAGGTGTAATTTTCTTCCTGACCTCAGGAGGCGCTATTTCAGCTGTTGCCACTGTATTTGCTAGAACCCCCAATTGTGGTAGTCCTACAGGTGGGCATATTTTGCTTGTAGAGGTCGTAGCTCTCACGGGCATCTCTGTAGACTTTTCTTTCTTTGGAATTTTTTTTTTTTTTTTCAATATCAGCAGTGCTGTGCATGCATTTTCTTTTATCAGGTATACAAGATTGTGCAGTTGCTAGGTAAAAAAGTATATTTGCTATAAACCATTTATTTGCTAGGTGCAATCCCTCCGCTTCAGCAACAGAATTTGGTTTTCTGCCTGAGTTCAGTAATTTTCAGTCTCATTTTTGGGTATTATGGCATTCACACTTCACACTTTTGGTGTCTGTTTTGCTCCCAAGATAATAGGCATACTTTTTTACTTTCAGAAAAAAAAACATTCTTTGCAGTGGACTCAACACTCAGCAATTGGCTTTGAAAAACCTTTTCCTTTATAGGGCAATTTTACACTCGGCATTTGTTTGCTAAAAATTCCCCTGCTTCAGCACAGTCTTGTATCAATTTTCACACTTTTCTGCATATACTCCATTCACAGCTGGTAGCCCTATGCGGTGTGGCAACCTTTATTTGCAAAATCAGTACCACTCATTGGTCACCATATGTATTCACTGCTTCAGCGAAACTTTTGAAAACAACAAACACCTATCCCTTTTTTAAGGGCTGACTCATTTCTTGAACCCTGACTATGGCTAGAAGGCAAAATCCCTATTTCAATGACCGTATTACACTTTGTGATAGGCAATTAAAGGTTTACCTGCTTCAGCAGTCTCTTGGGATTGGGGAAAAGAGTCCATCTGTGGTTTTTGTAAGTTTCAGTGCAGTGTAAGTTTCAGTGGTGTGTACACCTTTAACTCTGATCTCTGCAGCATGAGAGGTTTTTTTTTTTTCTTTTTTCTCTAAGTTTCTCAGACTTGTTTGTAGGCAAAAAGCATAACAAAAAATTTCACATAAAACTCATTTTTAACTACAAAGACACCTCTTATCCCACTTCTGACACCATATGTGGATGGACGTTCACAATAGTCGGCCATAATCTGGTCAAAATGTACTCAGCATCAGTATCTTACTGTAATAATGTGCAAAGCAATGTATATATATATTTATATATTTCTCTATAAGTAATACTTGTATTTAATAAAAGTTAGTTGATTTGTTTTTAGTGATTTTATTTTGAAGGGTTAACCTTCATGCGATCAACCTACAGAGAAGGTTTCAACATGATTGTGGGATTAGTTTTGCATCTCAGCCCTTACATAGAGCTGTTTATTATCTTGCGCAACTACCTTCAGTATTTGAAACATCTCCGTCAGCTGTTTCAAAGCAATTATTCACTCCTGATGGTATATAAACATAGCTTGCTGGTTGGTCCATCATCCACTTGCCCCTGACGAAGCTCCGCCTGGAGAGAAATGCGTAGGGCATGGGCACAGTGACGCAGTGACGTCACGTCACGTGGTGCTTCTGATTCAGTCACTGCTGAGACCCGTATAGCATGTGTGCCGTTCCTGGAGGGCTGAGACTGACAACACTGTAGCTAAGTATTACATGGCTACTTGTCTGAGTGTTCTTGTTGCAACTCGAGTGTTACATGTGTTATTTATGTCACTTTCTCGAGTACAATTTGTCAGCGATGTTAGAGCTGGGCTGTTACTTTGTAACGGCGTTCATATGCTAGGTTAGCAACATAGGGACATACCATTGATTCACTCCTGTGCATTTTTTATTGTGTTGCGGTTTGTGTATTGCCCTCTGATATTTCGATATACATGGCTATGAGATTGTTTACCATATGAATTGTGCAATTTGGCACATATATTGGTCTCAGCATTGTAGGATTATTACATTGTGTGACTAGACTTCACTATTTATTAGCTGTTTGCATATTCTACAGCTCTGAAGTATATTGATCCAGAGATATTGTGACAAATCAGTTAGCACCATGTGGTATTTTTAACTTTATTTTTGTCACTTTTTTTCACCAATGGTTTTCTCACATTATATGATCACTGAATAATTAAAAAAAAATATTAGTGTGGTGTGCGCCACAAATGTACTTTCTGTGGATGACTTTGTGATTTTGTCACATCCTCATTCATTGTTAATACTATTAACTTCTAGTACATAGGCAGCACCCATTAGTGTCTGAATTATGACACACATCAATTATATATAAAATGGAACAACATTTGTAAATGACTCTGTGAGCGGTGTGTCTCCTCTTCTGTGTTTTGTTGTCCTACTTGCTACTGTGCAGCACTTCTAAACTGACATCCACATGGTTATGGTGTATGTGAGCTATGTGGATGTAAGGAATGGAGGAACACGTCCCATGCGGCGTGTTCCCTCCTTACCTGCTGCTCTACACACCTCCGTGCCACTTACAGAACGTGTGCGCACATGAAGCACTTTCTACTCTGCCAAGGAGCGTGGCTCTGCTCCCCGCGCAGGACGCGCGTCCGTCACATGCAACGTGCAGCAAGTCTGCTAAATTTCTCCCACCTGTCTCCTGCACCTTGCAGCCAATCTCTGCTGACACAGAGGCCAAGTCTCCGCTCCTCCCCTCAGTCCCATTCATGCTTCACTGCTACTTAAACTCAGCTGTCTCATGGTAGCCTTGTGTTTCCACGTACCTGCCCTGCCTTGTACCTGTTGTGCTTTAACCCTGTTGCTGCTTGTTTCTCCTGTGTACCGACCTGGTTTGTCTTTAGGACATCTCTCTGGATTACCGACCCTGACTTGCCTCTGACCATCCGCACTTCTCAATCCCCGACTACAGCTATCGGACTAACTACCTTCCTACTTGCTCCAACACCTGACCACGGCACTCCGGATACTGACTACTCTACTGGCACCTACCTACGACCTCAGCAAGTATCCATACTAACCCACTCTCTCCAATCCAGACCTGGTGATCTTGACTATCCACCCTCCAGGCGCACCTCTGTTGCTGTTGTGCAGTTTAATACTTTCCCACCTCAGTACCGTGGTCCCGCCATGTTTGTAGTGAGCGCAAGCGTTACAGTATGTTCAGACCAATGAAAAAAGACCCCTCTGAGGTGGGCCAAGTATGCTCTCTACAATGTCTCTATCAATTGGAGGCACAGCTCAATTCTTTAGCCCATGATTTTGCTACCTTTTCTCTACAGCAGCAGCAAAATAGACCCGCGAGTCTTGCAGCGACCATCTCATCCACTCCGGAACAAACCATGTCCGCTGAGGCGCGACTTGCTACTCCTAACTGCTATGCTGGTGACCCCCACAAATGCAGAGGATTCCTTAAACAATGTGGAATTCAATTCGAATTAACCCCTTCTCGTTTTCCCTCTGCAAGGTCGAAAGTAGCTTATATTATCGCTCTGGTGACAGGTGACGACCTGGCCTGGGCATCTCCCATTTGGGAACAAAGACCAGAAATTACTCAGGATTACTCTTGCAAGATCACTGCAGCATCCTCTCTCTTTCATATTTCTCAAGGCCTCCAGTCAGTCACTAAGTACGCTCTTGAGTTCCGGATCGTCGCAGCAGAAACAGCCTGGAATGATGAGGCTTTGTCTGCGTCCTTCTGGCAGGGTCTAGCTGAACCCCTGAAGGATCAACTGGCGGCTCAGGAAATACCTACTAAATTAGAGGATCACATTGCGGTATGTATTCGTGTCCACCAGTGTCTCCAGGAGAGAAAGGTTGAATGCTCTTAATCCCGGCATCTCCCGGCAAGATCCTCTACCCATAATATTGTTCCTATAGATCCTTCACTTTCAGATGATCCTGAACCTATTCAACTGGGAAGTCACTGACTATCGTTTACTGAGAAACTGCGGCCTCTGTCACTATTGCGGTCACCCTCTCATCAACTATACTGCTGCACACTTAAACCGGGAAATATCAACGCTCAATGAGGTATAAGGGGAACACATTGGGCACTATCTCTCCTTCCCCTTTTTCCCTGGAAACTTTGCAGAGCCGGATCATGCTTCCCATTCTCCTCAAGGGTGACACGTTCCAGGTCTTTACATCCGCCTTCATTGACTCCTGTTCAGGAGGTAATTTTATTGACCAAGACTTTGCTTTATGGAACAGGATCCCGCTTCTCCATAAATCTGTGCCTGTAGGGTTGGAAGCCATTGATGGGCACCCCCTTCAGCCAGCCTTTATCTCTTTGAAGACTTGCAAATTCTCTCTTATTACTAAGGACAGCCATAAAGAGGAAATCTCTCTGGACGTAATTTATACACCATCCGTTGAGGTAATCTTCGGTCTTCCCTGGCTTCAATGACACAACCCACAGTTGGATTGGACCAACAAAGGACCCATACAGTGGAGACCTGAATGTATCAAGTCTTGTATCAGTCCGAGGCAACAAATCTGCAGTTTAAAGATTCCTAAGGAAGACAAAACTACTCTTCCCGAAGTTTATGCTGAGTTCAAAGATGTCTTCGACAAGGTATGCTCTGAGGTCCTTCCCCCTCATCGGCCTTTTGATTGGGGTTTTTGGCTGTTGGGTATCCAGAAATGTATGTTCTAATTCAAAGTGCCCCAGCCACCTTCCCTATTGAGGGTAATTTCTTACATAGTATATCTACCAATTGATTTGCTTTTGATTGCCGACTCTGACACTCTGATACTCTGACATGTTTGCGGTAATGGTATCAATCCAAGAGATTATGGGCCTCCCTCGTGGGTTAATTATGTTTTTATGGATCTTTGGTAAGTGAATAAATATTGGGGTTCTTGGCTGTTGAGTATCCAGAAATGTATGTTCTAATTTATTGATTACAGGCATACCCTGGTTTAAGGACACTCACTTTAAGTACACTCGCGATTAAGTACATATCGCCCAATAGGCAAACGGCAGCTCACGCATGCGCCTGTCAGCACGTCCTGAACAGCAATACCGGCTCCCTACCTGTACCGAAGCTGTGCGCAAGCGGGGAGACTATAGAGCCTGTTACACATGCGTTATTTACATCAGTTATGCATGTATATGACGATTGCCGTACAGTACATGCATCGATAAGTGGGAAAAAGGTAGTGCTTCACTTTAAGTACTTTTTCGCTTTACATACATGCTCCGGTCCCATTGCGTACGTTAATGCGGGGTATGCCTGTATACCTTTTGTTAGTCCTTCATTAATTAGGGCTTTAAGTTTGGTTTGTACACTGGCGACACACTTTATTCGAGCTCGGCTAGTCCCACGAATTCGGGTATACCCCGGTGTATTGAGGTTTGTGACTGTTTTCTGCCCGAGTGCATTGAGGTATTTTCCAGGCAGGGATTGAAGCATTTTATTCCCGCTGGCTGCAATACTGCACAGTATATATATATACTGCATTACAATTCATGAATTTATGCCATCTGGTAGACACGCGAAGCATTGCAGCCTATTAAATCCTAATCATTATCATTTAACAGATCAGCCGCCCGTCAGCCAGGCATGAACCCAGGCTGGGAAGGCAAACGCAACGGGGCTTGTCAGAGGTGAGGAGCGGCGCATTCCAGGTATCTGCCAGGTACATACTGGGTATTTGCTCGAATAAAGTGTGTCGGTGCAGTATGATTGGCAGTGGATCCTTGTTTAATATGACATGGCATGTTTAATCCCCAAGTAGTCTAAAAACTTCCTGCTCTATTTTGGATGACCACACCCTCTCCCTTGTCTGATGACATTATTTGTATTGCTTTTCAGTTCTTCGAGGGCAGATTTCTCATCTCTCGTTAGGTTACACTTGTATTTGCTCTTATTTCACACAACTTTTAAAAACAATTATACACTAGTTGATGGAATACCTCTATGTTCTGGCATTTTGATTGGGCAGGGTAAATCAGGTAGCATGCCTCCCTCCCTCTTTTATGACGTCACAGGACTCCAAAAAAGGAAAGGCATCACATAGTATATCTATAGAGAAAACAAGGCATGTAGCCCCAGTAAAACGCTGCACCACAAAATTCAAAGAAGCAAAAGGGAGAAAATAAAAATGATTTAATGTGCAAAAAAAGAGAGGATTACACTGTTTCAACAAAATTGGCTTTATCAAAGTGCCCCAGCCACCTTCCCTATTGAGGGTAATTTCTTACATAGTATATCTACCAATTGATTCGTGGGTATACCATGTGATGGCTTCCATTTTTATTTTTTTTGCTGAAGTGATGTCGTTTTAAATGGAGAGAAACATATACTACCTAATTGGCTTGCTACCCTCCCTTTAAGAAGACGTCACATCTTTAAAAAAATGGAAGCTATCACATGGTACACCTACCAATTGGATTGGGGGTGTATCATTTGACACTCAAATGTGATATCACAGGCCTTATATAAGGCCACTTTGGATTCTAAAGAAGAAAAGAAAGATGAAAGAAGGAAATAACTTACCGGAGACGTCTCTTCAATCAACAGAGGACCATGGACTTCTTCACCTCAGGCTGTTGAGCATTCCATCATGGGTCAACATTTGGTGCCGGGGTAGAACGAGGGTTAATCTACTAAAGGTAAAACACATTGATTCTATTATATTTAATTGTGTATTATTTTTTTAGGGTGCCCATTGACTGCCAATATGCTTATCTATGCCCCTTTCTGGGTATAGATAAGCACAATGGCAAGCAATGCATGGGAATTCTTGTCTAATGTATGGTACTATCGGGAGATAATGGACTACTGAAATTACACTTTATCCGTGATTCCTGGAAAAAAAGCAAATGTAACACTGTTATATGGAGACAGGGTCACATTCATATACTATTTACTGCACTGTCTAGCACTGTTATATGTTTATGGTATTGTACTATTGTCAAATATACTGTATACAGTACTGTCTAATACTGTTAAACAGGGACAGGGTAACATCCAGATACACTTACAGATGCAATGGTCGTTTTGGTCCAGATTCTGAGGAATTCCATGAACATGTTGTGAAAATCATCACCATAGTCCATAGACACTGTAATGGCCCATCGGATTAACACAGTGTACTGTATGTCCCTGCATTTGAATAGGACTCATGCTGTGTGAATCCTACTGGGCTGCAAGTCCCATTCAAATGCAGGGACCCCCGCTGTGTTAATCAGGGGGGCATTACTGCTTCTATGGACTATGCTGCAGAGTGTTTGTGAGATGCTTGTGAATTTTCCTCACATGCTGGCTCAAAACTGTCAGTTGTATCTGTGCAGTACTAATGTAAAACAAAGATAAAACTAATACACAGGGACTTACCTTCAAATATAATTATGAGTCCTGGTCTATGTCTCGAGATTGCCCCTACACATGAAGCTTGAGTGGATGCTTGGGCCGAGGTTTCAGGGATAAAGTGTTTTTTTCCTGAGTGCCATAGGGTCAAATCCTTCAAGGACGACTGATGCCTTATCTGAAAATATAACATCATCAAACCTTTCCCACTGTCAATCCATGCATGTGCTTGGTCGATTATTTTTATATTTTTGGCCTCTCTTTTCATGGGAAACACTCTGCAATTACAAAAAAGAACGGATTAAATTAATACTACAGTACTGCATCTTCTACTACAGTACTAAATGTGGTTATTTATAGTAGGATTTGCCTATTATACTGTATTGAAAAGGTACTGTAGTGCCAACGGTTATTCTAACACAAACCTGTGGAAATCGCCAACAAGATCCAGGTACATGCTGGGTACATGCTGGGTACAGGCTGGGTCATGTTTAAGGCAAGTTTAAGGCATTTCTGCATTGACTAATGGCCCATCAGATTAACAGCGGGGGTCCCTGGCAGTCCCATTAAAACTGAATGAGACTGCCAGGGACCCCTTCTGCGTTAATCCGATGGGTCATTAGTCAATGCAGAAATGCCTTAAACTTGCCTTAAACTAGCCAGGTTACACTCGGCATGTACCCAGCATGTAACCGGCCAGTTTAAGGCAAGCTTTAGAATACTTGTTGCCTCGTCTGTAAAGTGACAAGTAAAGGTATTCGCCTACTTTTGACACCTTACAAACGTAGCCCCACCCTACACCGAATGCTTCCCCTGTAACGTCAGTGGTACTGTACTTAAAAGCTCACAGAAATTCCATTGCCACACACTGCTTTTGATCAGAATTAACTCTTGTCCACTTGTGCTTTCAGATATGTTATCTGGTGCAATGGAAAGATCCCACTTCTATAGACGTGAGAAATGGCTTGCTGCTGCCATCCCAGCCACACTAAAACAAAAAGGCTAAAGTGAGGAAAGAAAATCAGGTCCCACCGCAAACTTGAAGGTCAAGAATCCGGAACCGACGTGGAGAAAGAAGCCGATGGCCAAAACACTTTTTGCTCAAAATTTAGCTAAGATGCCCCTGGACGGAGGGAGAGATCTGCAGGATATCGTCATCCCAGCTGCCTGCTTTCCAAAGTACACCTGCGGCACCACATTGGCAAACATCATATACAGTATGATCTGTGGGAATGCTGTAGGTGATATTCCGCTTTCTGTTATACAAACTGATACTCTGTCCAGATATGTAACAAACTGCGGAGGACAGCTGCATTGATTTGCTGTACTTATTTTCAAGCACCATGCCAGTGACAGTAACTTTGACACTTTGACAGGTGGTTCTCCACCAATTTGAGGAGAGCCATTATAGACGGACTAAAAAAGCAGTTTTAAATTAGCGCTGCACAATTCAAGCAAGTCAAAGACAGCATCAATGCCTTTTTGCTTTTGGGCTCAGGGCTGGAGGGCTCTGGGCGAAAAAGACGATTTTATGAACTAAATAAATCCATTTTTATACAATATTTTAATGCAATAAATAACATTTTACCAATTTTTTTAAATTAAGAACTTTATTGTAGTTATTATTATTTTTTTCATTTTTGTTTTGCAGGTTTGGCGGGCTAATGGCAACTCTGTGTTTGTGCAGAAAACATATCCACCGATACTGCAGGTAATGTACTGTACTGTAATTCATGCACCTACAGTATTTTCTTCTCCAAAAAAAAACTCTCTCACAAGTATTTAACATTTCAACATGTAAAAGACAGAGCAATAAGATATCAGGTTGTTATTGAAGAAGATTGTATTATTGTAGTATCTAAAAAATGCAAAAAATCCTATTTTAGTCATCGTTTAATTGTTTTTTTCATCCATGTCTTGCAGGTTTGGCGGGCTGATGAGCATCAACACAGTAATCGTGCATGAAACACATCCAGTGATACTGTCAGGTAATGTTATGTAATTCATACATCTATTTTTTTTTTTACAATACCCTGAAATTCAATGACACACGTGTGTTTCAAGCAGGTCTCATAGAAACACTATTGCACATAAATTCAATGACACCGATAGAAACACATGCATATTGTACATACAACCTATGTAATTTGTGTACTATACTACTGTATTTCTTCTCGATTATTAATATACAACATTCTCTCTTTACAGGTGAAAATGCCAAAGAGCCAGCCAGCCAGCCAGCCCAAAGAAGAAGATTGTACATGTGGAAGAAGATTGAAGAACTTTGTATTATTGTATTTTTCATATAGTAATTTACTGTAATCTAAATAAAAAAAAATCCTGTTTCAAAATACATTTTAGGCATCTGACATTTTTAGGGGAATAAATGATGAGTTCTATTTAAATACCATTATTGTGCATATAATACTATATCATATTGTATTAAATTAATGGGAATAAAAGATGGGTTACATTGCATTTAGCTTTTGAAGACACACTAGCACACCTGCGCCTGTTATCATTTATGCAGAATATTGTACCAACGCTAAAACTCAATTTTCCTGGATGCAACGCATGCGCGGGTCAGCTTCAAGCAGCCGAAAATGATCGGAGGGGGAGAGATACACCACCCGCAATGGCAAATGTGCCAGTAAATCATGTTCCATCTGTAGATTTTTGTTCATTAATTAAGAAGTTTTGGTATCCACCACACATTATATTAATTAAGAAGTTTTCATAGCAATTCAATGACAACTTGTCATATGTGAGTAATAATAACGCTTCATCAAATTTGTCAAGGTCTTTAATAGTGTGCCAGAAGGTGGCACAAAAGACTCAGCATTAAATCCATGCATCTTGATGAGCGAGTTAGACAATAACATTTTTCAGTGTGAAACCATTTGTTCCCAGACAGACAAATTGCATAGAATTTTAAAGACAGGAAAACATTTTAATTTGGTAGACATTAAACAGTAGGTAATCTACAACATGTGTTGGCATTTTCAAGAATGTGAAGCTTAGAAATGCAATAGAAACATACCATCTTTAGTTAGAAACAGCATAAATTAAAGCTGAGCCTCTTTTCTTAAAGATCATCTGCTTCAAAAAGCAATTGCCTTTTGCAATCACAGTTTCAATTGCTAGCTTGAGAAGTTTTTTCTCTTTCATTCATGAGTTGTATCATTTAAAAATTACATACAAAACATGCCATTATTTTATGATTATTTTTATTCAGGGATTAATAGCTAACCCTTTGAGTGTCCCATGTTGTAGGCAACATGTTATGGGGTCTTCCACTCCAGGGTCCCCATGACATACAGTGGTAGCTACATTATGGGTTTTGAGCTAATTTTTATAGTGAGGATCACGTTTTGTGCTTCTGTGGATAACTGAACGTTATCTGGCCAGAGAAGAAAAGGAAGAGGAACACTTTCTCTTCTTCCTTTCATGTCATCAGTGATGCCGTGGATATGTGATTGTGATCTGTCACAGGGGCTGTGGCACACCCACACAACTCCTACAGCTCTAACGAAGTTAATATATAATTATGTTTCCAAGAAAATTTGCTGTAACAAAATAATGCAATTGTTATATTAGACCAAGTAAGTAAGTAGAAGGAAATGTTTCAATATATTTGAGCCTTGTCTTTAGAAAAGAAGTTTAGTTTCCTATGCTTGTCTACAGTATGTTATTGTTACGGTTGTGCTCGCCACAAACCGGGACCGGACTGCGGGGCTGACGTGCGGGGTTATATAATCACCAACCTTAGTCCACGCAGACTGATCCAGAGTGCGCAGTACATAGCAGGGTCAGGATTGGAGAAGGCAGCATCGTCGTTATTCAAGCAGGAGTTCGGCAACAGGTAGACAGGAGTTCCCCGCTTCAGCTTAGGAGCATGAGTGCAGGAGTGGCCTCTGTGCGAGGAGCGGCCTCGGCCCATAACGCCGGTCTCAGCAGGGGAAGACAGCAGGCAAGCTGAAGTACACCGCAGGGCAGCGTCGGGAAAAACTAACGCTTTAGCACAGACAACAAAAGCAGGCCTCTGCGTGGAGAATAGAAGAAGGCCTCAGGATACTCAGGGAGTCAGGCATCTGCATACAAGCAGGCCTCAGGATACTCAGGGAGTCAGGCCTCTGCGTAGAAGCAGGCCTCAGGATACTCAGGAAGTCAGGCCTCTGCTTAGAAGCATAGCAACAGGCTTCTGGATACTCAGGAAGTCAGGCCTCTGCTTAGAAGCATAGCAGCAGGCCTCGGGAACTTCAAACAAAAACCATAGAGGTTAGTACACAAGAAGACAAGCCATAATGCTTGTGGCTGAACACTGTAACATCCAAGGAAGGAATTATGCTCAGCAGAGAAGCATTGTGGGGAATGTGGTATTTAAAGAGTGGCGAGCCAATCACAGGAAGGAGGTGTGTGTGCATTCCTCCAATAACGGAGCACAGGGCTGAAGCTGCAATGAGAGGCAGCACAGGTGCCATTGATTGCCAGAGGGAGAGTTTGTAAACTGCAGAGATCTGCAAGGCTAGAATGAAAGCCAGGAACGGATTCCTTACAGTTATTTGATAGACAAAAAATGACCATTCATAGCTCAACAGGGTAACCCAATATGTTTGAACTAACAAGAGTATAGTAATTTATTAATATAGATGTATATAGTCAGGGTATTTTCAGCAGCTTTTAGATGCCGGCGTATGGTTTCTTTATGGAACCGCTTGTTAGTTGATGTAGAAGATGATGACTTGTCACAGTGTGTATACGGAATGAGCTCAATAGCTCTATATTAACAACTGGCGGGGGTATATACAGTGGCGACCAACTTTATTCTAAATCGGCTAGCTCCGGGAATTTCAGAATATCCCGGTGATGTGGGTTTTGTGTCAAGTGTATTGAGTTATTTTCGCGCCGTGATTTAAGCATTTTATTCCCGCTGGCTGCAATACTGCAATGCCGTGTAAAAATGCATGGGGGCGTTTGCGAGCTGTTGTCTTTGAAGTCTAATACCTTCGCGGTTCAACCTACAGTACACAGTCTGTGCGTGCGCGCGCAGTAATAGTAAAATTGCATATTTAATTTATTTTAAAGTACAGTACTGTACATGCTCGGACCCTGTTGGGGTGCAGTGAGGGGGTTCCTAACATCTGGGGGCAAAATGAATTTTAATTCTATGGTGAGTACTGTATTGTTGCCCGTATTATTTTGGTGGGGCTGGCTGAGTACTTCTTTAGGGGGCTGACCATTACTGTACATTAAAACTTTTTTTTTTGTGTGGGTCTGAGCGGGTTGAAATTCGCCGGGTCCTCATGCGGGAGGACCCTTGCCATAGTGGCAAAATATCAGCCTTGCACGACCCCCGGAACCGGAGATACCAAAAGACAGTTTAAAAGCACATTACCAAAGTGGCATTTTTTCTGCCATGCAAGCCAATGGCAGAAACCTGAACTTTAACATTACCCTGACTAGGTGCCCTAGAACAGAAGTTCCCACGCCAATTGCCCTAGTTCCAACGCCAATTGCGCGAACAGGCAGTTAAAAAAACAGTGCAGCAAGCCTCGACATTTGTTACACTGTCAAAGGAGCAAATGGAAACAATGTGAGGTAATTCAACATGTTCTTTTATTGGTGGAGTCAGTACAAAAACATTTATTTACAAATACTTACTGTACAATGTTGAAACATTTAAAGTGCACAGCAATTCTAACCATCAACACACAATAATACATACTGCAGCCTTTATTAAATTCTTCTGCCACAAAACATTATTGGTGCATGGGGCAAAGGGAGTTAAAGTGACTTGCTTTTTATGTACTGTATTTGGGGGTTGTCTTTGGGGGTTTATTCATCAAATTATTATGATGAACTGCCTTTTGAAATTACAGTGCTGTTAACTATTTCAGCCACACACCTCCAGAGTTTTGAATCCCTCCCTAGCCAAGCGTCAATCGGCTGAGTCACCCTATCCTACCAACCCCCTCTCTCCACTGGGTCGTTAATCTTCTGCATATTGCCATTGTGTTCTTAATCCGCCCATAGCCGAGCTACAAACACTCAGTACGCCTGCGTCTAATCACACCATCCCCCTCCCCCAACCCTTAGAGGCCTGTTGTTTGAACGGTAATACTTTGGAAAATCCCCTCTCGAATTTGAAATGTAAATCTGATGTGCACAGCACTGTGAGAATTGAGAGTAAACTGATAAATGTTTTCACACCCTGATGAAATACAGTGTCAGTCAGTATGGTTTACAGTTACATGTTTTAAATAAAAAGAAAGAAAAGGTGATGTAAAATAGCGCTAATGGGAATTGATACAATAAACCCTACTATGAGGGTGAGCCCTAATGGTAAAAAGGCAGCCTGGTTAAAAACTGATGGTACAATCAGATAAGACAGCATAAACAAAAAGAGATACCGGCACCTAATGAGTCCAAAAATAATGGAAACCTGAATGACCAGTTGAAATAGTCCCAGTCCCAAGATGATCTACAGTCACTAAATCTTTGGGTGCTCCGTTAGGACTTCATGCAGGGGAAGTGGAACTGTGGAGCGGGCAGGTTGTTAGTTGGCGGCTGTCCGCTGTGGTGGCGGGCGGGAGGGTTGCGCGGTGGCTAGCTCTGTTTCCCCCCAGCTCGGAACATGCATGACGTCACCCTGCCTTGCACTCGGAGACCGCAAGAGCCAATGAGAGTCAAGGACTGCCCCGTAGTCAGGCAATGAGAGCCAATGACAGCCAAGGTCCGCGCCACAGTCAGCCAATGGGAGAGCTGATTCCGCAGTTGTTTTTGTTGAGAGGTGAGAGCTGTGAAGCGTCGTCCCCAGAGCAATGAGGGTTAGGTGCTGTGAAGCGTTACCAAATGTCCCAGAGAACTGAGGTTTAGGTGCTGTGAAGCATTCCCAAAGGTCAGTGGTGGTGCACTGTAGGGGTGGCTGTCAATGATTATGATTCGCAGGAAAGTGAATAAATATGTATTTTATTTTATTTTATCAGGAACCAAAAAATACAAATATAAAAATAATCAGGAATAATACATAATGCAGTCTTTATTAAGTTCTTTTGGCAGCTTGAAATTGGATAACCATTTGGAAAACATTTGTAAAACATGGGGAAACATGAGTAATACACATTTATAAGAATATTATTTAATACTATATACAGTACAGTACTGTAATGTACTGTATAATATACTGTATATACTATATACTGTATAGTAAAATTATTTTTCCCGTCTTTATCTTTTCCTCATTCTGTCTGCAGTACAGTAGTTCATTGAGAGAGGAGAGGTTTTGTGTACATCATTGCTGCTGTTTATATACTGTACATTTGACTGTACAAGCAGATTTGACTGGACACAACGCCCCCATCTCCCCCTAGGCCACCCTTTTTCCTGGAACGACAAGAAAGCCAAAAATTAGTGCAGTTACTGTACTGTACTGTATGTGCGTACTGTACTGTATTATGGCAGAACTACTGTAGGTGGCTGGTGCAGCTTTCTCTGGAAAGAAAAAAATGGAGCAGTTAGTAGGCAGTTACTGTAGTACTGTCAAATTAGTCTACTGTATACTGTACTGGAACTACTGTATAATCTGACTGACTACTTGTTAGATCTCTACAGATCAGGTCCTTCTAGGGCAAGCAACAGATATGAGATTATTTCAAATAGTATGACATATACGAGCTCGGAGCTGTGAAAATTCAAGGAGGCTGGTTGTTGAATTGTCACAACTAAATTTTAATGGTTCACAAGCAAGCTTATATACACAAGGCAGAGACAAAAATACAGTTGTCATCTGTTACAAATATGGGTACACATCTAAATTTACATGTATCCTTCACATAATGCCTTTTCTGTAGAGCTTAAAACATTTAACTGCTGAGCAAGAGACATATACAATGGTGACTTATAAGGCAACCCTATCCTCTGGTCTTGTTTTAACAATATTTTGACAGGCATTGAACAGTTGGTCTGAATCTATTTACAATAGCCTCCCATGAAAATAGCAAGGCCAGCGTATTCTTTTTAACCTTATCAATTCCAGAAGACAGAAGACAGAAGACATTTTTAACCTTACACTACTATTAAATTCTATGTACTGTAACCTGATGGCTGGTGTTGCTCTCTCTGTAAAGAAAAAACTAACTACTGTATACTCTTACTATCTGGAAAGAAAAAATCTGTGCCATACTTACCTGTATCATACTGTACTTACAATACTACAGCACAGTACTACTTTCCTGATGCTTGCCCATTACGCGCGATGACAATGGGCAACACAGTGGCAATATGGTCTATATATTTATTTCAGCGTTCCACGGTGAGTACATCGTTCCAAAAACTCATTATGCCTTTCAACAACTCGTCCTTTTTGGAGGGTTTCGCCACTTTCTGGATATGGTCCTTCAGCTGATGCCAGACCATTTCGATCGGATTGAAGTCTGGCGACCTGTCATTGGAAAGAAAGGACAATTGGTTTAAGAGCTAAAAACAGTGGGGAACAAAAATGGGACACGGTCTACTGCACTTACTCCGCTGGCGTCTTCACCCAGTTGATGCCGCGCTCAAGGATATGCGCCATTAACGCGGTGTGCTTGGGATCGTTGTCCTGGTAGAAGCGGTGACCATTAGGGAAGTCGCGTGTGATGTATTGCACTATCTCGGGCACAATGTTGTCTTGGAAGAAAGCTTTATTCATGATTCCTATAGCAAGAAAAGAAAAGTGCTCAAAAAACTGCACAATAGTACAGTACAGTGCATACGGTAAGGCAACACTAGTCAAGTACAGTGCATTAGGCGACATTATATTTGATACATTTTACCTTCAAAGATGACAATGCATCCCGGTCCATGCCTAGAGATGGCAGCCCACACATGCAGCTTCACAGGGTGTTTTGGCCGCGGCTTCAAAGATATGCGGCCTTTTTTGTGGAACGCAAATCTTGAAAAATCTCTCCAGCGACACAGTAGACTCATCAGTGAAGATGCAATCCTGGAAAGTCTCCCCGCTGTCGATCCATGCCTGGGCCTGGAGCACTCTTTTGATTTTGTTTGCGTCCCGTATCATGGGGTACACTCTGTAATGACAAGGAATAAAAAAAAATTGCTGCACAGTGCAGTACAGTTTGCGAAACAACACTTTTACCTCCTGTACTGCCCAGTACTAACCTCACAAGTCCATATTTCCATCCAATGCTGCGTCTCATCTTCTTTATGCTGGTCTCGGATACAGTCAGATTGTGCTTTTCCTGCAGAGTGTTTTTAACCCTTAATGCACTCCTCTCATCATTCTCCTCACTTATTTTGTCCACCCGAACAGTTGTCTCCCTACAATGTAAAGAAATGTAAAGAAATTATATTATTTTATTAATATGCAGCAATATAAAATGTATATAAATGTATATAAATATACATCCTATGTACATCCTATGTATATCCTACTATGTACATCCTATATATACCGTTGTAAGATTAATTGAAATATACAAAAAATGTATACTGCTGTACTATATATATAAATAGACAAAATATATATACTGTTGTACTATAAATATAAATATACAAATTAAATATACTGTTGTAATATAAATATAAATATACATCCTATATATACCGTTGTCAGATTAATTGAAATATACAAAAAATGTATACTGCTGTACTATAAATATAAATAGACAAAATATATATACTGTTGTACTATAAATATAAATATACAAATTAAATATACTGTTGTAATATAAATATACATCCTATATATACCGTTGTAAGATTAATTGAAATATACAAAAAATGTATACTGCTGCACTATAAATATAAATAGACAAACTACTTTCAGTGAGACCATACTGTTGTGCTGAACTGTATTGTACTGTACATGTTTTGCCCTACAGTTCCTGCTGTACTTAAACAAAGGAGATGTTGTTGTGTGTTTTTTTACACAGGACATGCACAACTTCAGTCCCTGAGGGCCGCAAACAGGCACGGTTTTCAATGTTGCCCTGAAAACCTGCCCTGTTTGCTGCCCTCTAGGACTGAACTGGTGCAGGTCTGACTGACAGTGTTGCGCACCATCCCACTGTAATGTACTGTATACAGTACTGGGTTTCTTTAATAAAGGAGATGTTACTTAAAATGCTTCAACATTGTACTGTATTTGTAAATAAATGTTTTTGAACTGACTGCACCAATAAAAGAACATGTTGATTTGTCTTACTGTACTGTGCATTGTTTCCATTTGCTCCTTTGATAGTACTGTATAACAAAACAGAGTAACAAATGCTTGCTGCACTGTTTTTTTACTGCCTGGTCGCACAATTGGCGTAGGAACTAGGGCAATTGGCGTGGGAACTAGGTCAATTGGCGTGGGAACTTCTGTTCTAGGCCACCTAGAAATAAAATTCATTTTGCCCCTAGATGCTAGAAACCCCCTCACTTGACCCCAACAGGGTCCGAGCAGTAATGGCGGCGAGAAAGGGTCACGCTGGCGAGGAGGGCCCTACCATTGAGCGTAATGGCGGAGAAAGCTTTGAACCGGCTAAGTCAGAATGAGCAGAAACCTG
Source organism: Ascaphus truei (assembly GCF_040206685.1). Lineage (NCBI taxonomy): Eukaryota > Metazoa > Chordata > Amphibia > Anura > Ascaphidae > Ascaphus > Ascaphus truei. Next base: position 448,425,389 of record NC_134483.1, read on the forward strand.
GAACCCACAACTCCGTTTCTGTTCGACCTAGAGGGCTCAGATTCGGTCACCATGTAGTCCTAGTTGCGGCAGGATTGCATGGCAAATTGCGACCCTCTCGTGGCAACAGAACGGAGTCAGGGTAATGTTAAAGTTTAGGTTTCTGCCATTGACTTGCATGGCAGAAAAAAAGCCACTTTGGTAATGTGCTTTTAAACTGTCTTTTGGTATCTCCGGTTCCGGGGGTCGTGCAAGGCTGATATTTTGCCACTATGGCAAGGGTCCTTCCGCATGAGGACCAGGCGAATTTCAACCCGCTCAGACCCACAGAACGGATTATGTTACATTATACTATTTATACCAGGATTTATATATTTTTATTTTAAAGATATTAAAGAATGTATTGTATTGTATTAAAAACATGTGACTGTAAACTATAGTGACTGACAAATATTTTCACACCCTGATGAAATACTGTATCAGTGTACTCTCAATTCTCACAGTGCTGTGCACATCAGATTTACATTTCAAATTCGAGAGGGGATTTTCCAAAGCATTACCGTTCAAACAACAGGCCTCTAAGGGTTGGGGGAGGGGGATGGTGTGATTAGACGCAGGCGTACTGAGTGTTTGTAGCTCGGCTATGGGCGGATTAAGAACACAATGGCAATATGCAGAAGATTAACGACCCAGTGGAGAGAGGGGGATGGTAGGATAGGGTGACTCAGCCGATTGACGCTTGGCTAGGGAGGGATTCAAAACTCTGGAGGTGTGTGGCTGAAATAGTTAACAGCACTGTAATTTCAAAAGGCAGTACATCATAATAATTTGATGAATAAACCCCCAAAGACAACCCCCAAATACAGTACATAAAAAGCAAGTCACTTTAACTCCCTTTGCCCCATGCACCAAAAATGTTTTGTGGCAGAAGAATTTAATAAAGGCTGCAGTATGTATTATTGTGTGTTGATGGTTAGAATTGCTGTGCACTTTAAATGTTTCAACATTGTACAGTATTTGTAAATAAATGTTTTTGTACTGACTCCACCAATAAAAGAACATGTTGAATTGCCTCACATTGTTTCCATTTGCTCCTTTGACAGTGTAACAAATGTCGAGGCTTGCTGCATTGTTTTTTTACTGCCTGACCGCAAAGCCGCAAGATCGGCAACATTGTAAAAAAGAGCAATGATCGCACAATTGGCGTGGGATCTAGGTCAATTGGCGTGGGAACTTCTGTTCTAGGGCACCTAGAAATAAAATTCATTTTGCCCCTAGATGTTAGGAACCCCCTCACTTGACCCCAACAGGGTCCGAGCAGTAATGGCGGCGAGAAAGGGTCACGCCGGCGAGGAGGGTCCTACCATTGAATGTAATGGCGGAGAAAGCTTTGAACCGGCTAAGTCAGAATGAGCAGAAACCTGGAACCCACAACTCCGTTTCTGTTCGACCTAGAGGGCTCAGATTCGGTCACCATGTAGTCCTTGTTGCGGCAGGATTGCATGGCAAATTGCGACCCTCTCGTGGCAACAGAACGGAGTCAGGGTAATGTTAAAGTTCAGGTTTCTGCCATTGACTTGCATGGCAGAAAAAAAGCCACTTTGGTAATGTGCTTTTAAACTGTCTTTTGGTATCTCCGGTTCCGGGGGTCGTGCAAGGCTGATATTTTGCCACTATGGCAAGGGTCCTCCCGCATGAGAACCAGGCGAATTTCAACCCGCTCAGACCCACAGAACGGATTATATTACATTATATTCGCGCAATTGGCGTGGGAACTAATTAGGGCCGCGGTCAAGTTCACGGGCAATTGGCGTGGGAACTTCTGTTCTAGGGCACCTAGAAATAAAATTATTTTTGCCCATAGATGTTAGGCACTGTATACCACTGTACAGTATACTGTAGAAGACACATAATGAAAAGATACTGAACATGTAGTATAAATGCATAGTTTTATTTATTCAGGTTTATTACACAATATACTGTACGGCCGGAAAACATCAGCATACAGTACAATATTATCCATCGAAATCCCCCCATTAGCCGTTTTCTTTTCTGAGGAAAAACAAAAAGAAAAGTTTTAATGTACAGTAATGGTCAGCCCCCTAAAGAAGTACCCAGCCAGCCCCACCAAAATAATACGGCAACAATACAGTACTCACCATAGAATTTCCCATTCAGCTGGCGCCGGCGCCGGTCCACTGCCAGTCCAGCTTTTTTCATCATCCACGTCGATAGTTTGCAGCGGGACTAGTCCACCTGTAGGCTGGAAATCGCTTAGGTACATGCAAGCTTCATCAAAACTGCACACGAAATCCGGCTCAGGCTCAGGCTCAGGGTTGTCACTGACATTGGGACCGTCATTGGAAGCCGGTGCTGATGCTGGTGCTGGTGCATTGCTTGGCAGCGACTGTCGCTTCTTAGTTGGTTTTAACATGACCCTTCGCCTTTTGCCGCCTCCATGATCATAGATACGGGAAAAATCCGGTGACACACATCAATACCCTCCAACAAATTGGAGCTCAATACGGTGAAAACAGGGGTCGCTACATAACCTTTTCCTTACTGCACGCTTCCACGTATGAGGAGTTGGCAAAAATTTGTAATAGTCATAGTTTTCGATAAAATATTTATAAATTTGAGCAACTGTTGCCATCTTATCATCTGTTGCATTAATCGCGGCCCATATCAAATACGCATAACTTCTGTCGGGTTTTTGGAAAGCGGGCTGCACTTGAACACTCATGGTGGGTCTCTGGAGAATAGTGTAACAGAAACTGAAACTGGTCTTTGTCTTTCTTTAAAATGAAAAGCCTAAATTGATTCATTTTTGCAACTCTTCCTTCAGTCTCAAGGCCAAAGCCAAGTTACAATAGCACACTGTGGTACAGTAGCTTTTTTAAACGAAACACCTGCAAGCCGAAACGAAACGAAACACCTGCAAGCCGACACATTACTGATTCGGCGCCTTACAATTCATGAATTTCTGCCATCTGGCGGACACGCAAAGCATTGCAGCCTATTAAAATCCGAACCATTATCAATAAACGCATCAGCCGGGCATGACCTGTGGCTGGGAATGCAAGGTGAACACGGCATGCGCCAGGTGAACAGCGTCGCATTCCAGGAACCAGCCAGGGACAAACCGGTGATTTGTTAGAATAAAAGCTGCCGCAACAGTATTAGAGAGGAAAATATTTAATTACCTCTGAAACCCCGCTCGAGATTGGAGTCCTTTTTTCGTTCCTCTGTGGGCATGGTGCTGCGTGGAACAGCTCGCAATGATGCACTGTTATCAGACAAACAACTACCAAAGGTTCTGAGGGTCCAGTCCTGCAAGGCTACTGCTTGTCCATCCAATTAAAAAGCGGAACATAAAGCTGCAGAGGATTGGCTGACAATCGAACCCATGAAAAATTCACTAAACAACTCACCGGGTGATGGCAAAAATAATGAAAAAGTATTAAACTACATGATTAAAAACAAGGATATACTGGGGACAAAACACAGGGATTCTCTCCTCCCACATGTTTCACGCTAACAGCACTTTCTCAAGGAGTATGCTGGGGCAGGTACACAGGTAGGTTATAAGCCCCTCCTTCTACTAAACACATCTGACAATAATTAAATGTAATTATCAGATGATGGCATGAGCAAAAAACACACCCTTAAACTTCAAATGACATCACCAGCTATATAAATTGCATATCGTGTAAACAGTAAACTTTGAATCTATACTGCTATTGAAAAACAGTCCGGTGTGATTCATTGAATATTAGACAAACAAATATGTATGTTAACTCACAGTACTTTAAACCATATAATCAAACTTGAAACCTAAAATCATTTTTTTTTTTTTAATAACTTGAATTTTATTGGAAAAAGCATACAAAATGTACAGTACAAAATATGAGTTTAAAATGGCAGCTTGTGTACATTGGATATACATATAACAATGTAGATCATTCAGGCCTATTGGTGTAGATGATGTAATCATATGGCTTTTCGGTCCCTACTCGGCCACATGGTGTATGAATAAATCATATAGTAAGAGCAATAATAAAAATAATAACCAGGATTAAATTACAATGGAAATATGTATATATATATATATATATATAAAATAAAATACGTAAATAGTAATAAATAAATAAAATAAAAAAACTCGGGGGGGGAGAGGGGAGGGAGGGTGTGGGAAGGGGGGAAGTTGTGGGGGAAAGGGGAGGAAAGGGAAGGAGATCCAGTCATCGGGTTGATCTTGAGGTCATATAGGGAGTCTAGTCCCTCTTCGGTAGTTGCGTGTCCGTTTGTCTATGTTGACTCCCCCAGAGGAGAACGCATCTGTTAATATTAATGCCAAATTGTGGTACTCTCAATCCCCGGGATATCTGTCTGTGCCAGCCAAGGCGTCCAGACTTTTAGAAAATTGTCGCCAGTGTCGTTAACTAAACTGGTTAACTTATCCATCTGGCAGATGAACCAAATGCGATTTCGAATCTTTGGGATGTTTGGTATATCGGGGCGTTTCCACAGTGCTGCGATCTCGCATCTCGTTGCGAGTGCAAAATGTGCTATTAGCTTGGAATTTGCTTTTGATAGGCCCGGCATTGGTCTGTTTAGCAAGAACAGCCATGGGTCAGGGGGAATTGTGAGGTCAAAAACCCTCTGGATCCAATTTCTGATTTCGTCCCAAATCGGGAGTATTTTTAGGCAAGACCACAGCATGTGTAACAAATCTGCTGATCCGCCACACCGCTTGGGGCATAGTGGGGAGGATCCCTGTATGTATTTAGATAAATTCAGAGGGGTGAGGTACCACCTCATGAGGACCTTATATGCATTCTCCTTTAGAGTGGTACATATGGAGCTTTTGGCGGAGGCCAAGTAGATGGCGCTCCATTCCTCCTCCTCTAGGGTTTTCCCTAGGTCTGTTTCCCACTTAGTCCTATATGTGGGGATTTGTTGTTCGGGGTCAGCAGAACCGATTACCTCCCCGTATATTGTCGATGTAAGTCCTTTTGTGTCAGAGTTAGCCCGACAGAGCTTTTCGAATTTTGTCAAAGGGGGGTATGGGGCGTATTTGTTGTAAAATGCTCTGACCTCGAGGTATTTAAAGAATTCAGAGTGAGGTATTTCGTTTTCTAATCTTAACTGATCAAAGGTCTTGATTTTCTGGTTGTCTCCTTCCAGGTCTTTTATTCGTGAATAGCCTTTTTGTTTCCAGATCGGGATACTAGACCCCACCATGCCGGGTGCGAACGCTGGGTTATTCCAAATGGGGGACATCATCGAGTGTTTTGATGTCAGGGAATTCTTAAATTTGGTCGTCTCCCAAATCGATAAAGAGTTGGTCATTGAGGTGAGCGGCATCTCTCTGCGATTAAATGCTGTTTTTGGTAACCAAATCAGGCCGCTAAGCTCCTTTGGGGAGCAAGCGGCGTTTTCTAGATCTACCCACCGTTTCAATTGGGGCTTAGAGTGCCATTGAACAATTTGGCTTAATTGGGCCGCTTTATAGTATGTTAATAGACAGGGTACCGCCAAACCACCAGCAGCAACAGGTCTTTTCATATTGGAGCGATTGACTCTCGATTTTTTCCTACCCCAGATAATTTATAGATTTCTGTTTGGAGCGAGAGTATATCTGTTGTTTTAAGTGGCACAGGGAGTGTCTGAAAGAGGTATAGGATACGTGGCAGTAGGTTCATCTTGACACTATGTATCCTACCGATCCATGATATCCTCTTGGAGGACCATCTATATAGATCTTTTTTAAGAGTCCGAATTAGTTGGGGATAATTTGCGCTATAGATGAGGTTGGCCTCTCTGGTGATGTGGATTCCTAAGTACTTTATGTGTTTCTGTTGCCAGTTGAACTGGAAGTTTAACCTCAACAGCTTTTCTGTGTGACTGGGGAGGTTAATGTTGAGTGCTTCCGATTTGAATTGGTTAAATCCAGATATCCTTGAAAATCTGCTCAAGAGGTCAAATAGGTTGGGTAATGTGGTAGGGGTTTTGTTATGATTAATAGGATATCGTCTGCATATAGGGCCGCTTTGTGTGATTGCGAGTAAGCGTTTAACCCTGCGATATCCGGGTTAGCTCGTATTCTAGCAGCTAGTGGTTCGATACAGAGGGCGAATAGAAGGGGAGATAACGGGCATCCTTGACGAGTGCCACTTTTGATTTGGAATGAAGGTGAAGGGAAGCCCTGATGTATCACCCTAGCTGTCGGGTTTGAGTATAACGACATAATCGCCCTACTCATCTGATCCCGAAGCCAAACGCTGCGAGCGTTTCTTGTAAGTATGGCCAGTCTATCCTATCGAATGCTTTTTCAGCGTCCAGACTTAACAACATGCTTTGGGTGTTATTTTTGTTAGCCATTTCTATCAGATCAATAATACGTTGGGTGTTGTCCGCTGCTTGTCTCCCTGCGATAAACCCGACCTGATCTGGGTGTATAAGTCTGGGTAGGATAAGACACAATCTATTGGCCAGTAATTTAGCATACAACTTAATATCTGTGTTAATTAGGGAGATCGGCCTGTAACTTTTGCATTCCAGCGGGTCTTTGCCAGGTTTATGTATTAGTGATATGGACGCTCGCAGCATATCCTCGGGGATGGGAGCTCCTGCTAAAATTGCATTAAACATGTGGAGCAACCTTGGGGCTAAATATTTCACATATTTCTTGTAATAGAGCCCTGAGAAGCCATCTGGTCCAGGTGCCTTTAAAGGTTTAAGTTCTTTAATAGCCTGGGATACCTCTTCCAATGTGAAGTCAGTGCCCAGGGCCTGTCGGTCGCACTCTGTCAATCTACCCAGGCTCGAGTTAGCTAAGAAATCTCTTAAGGCTGTGCTCGTATATTGATTATGTGCCACTTTTTTCCAATCATATAGTGATCTATAGAATTCTCCAAATTCTTCTACTATTTTCTGTGGGTTGGCCGTACAAATATCAGATTTTAAGCGTATAGCTTGGATGTTAAACTTAGATTGCCTGTTTTGTAGCGCTCGGGCTAGCATCGTATCCGGTCGATTGGCCTTTTCATAAAACTTCCTCTTGGACCAACTCAGTGAATTATCGGCTTTGGAGGTTAATAGCATATTCAATTCTATCTTAGTGTCTTTGATTGCCTGCAGTAATTGTATATCAGGGTTATGTTTGTGTTTGGATGTTAGGGTGTGTAGTTTGGATTGTAGAGCAGTGATCTTGTCCTCTCTTTCCCTTTTCCGCTTGGCTGGTATGCTAATAATGACACCACGTAGTGTAGCTTTGTGAGCCTCCCACAGTACCGCGTGAGATTCAACAGAGCCCGTGTTGATACGGAAGAACTGCTCTATTTCGTTCCCGATCATCGCGCAGGTTTCGGGTATCTTAAGGACTGCCTCGTGAAGTTTCCAGTTCGCCCCCGGCCGGCTGAGCCGGATATCCTTGCACCTTAGCTCGATTGGTGCATGGTCCGACCATGAAATATCATGGATCGCCGTATGGGAGACCATCGGAACCATTCGACATGAAATAAGGAAGTAATCGATTCTGCTGTATGTGTGGTGCGGGTGGGAGAAGAACGTGTAGTCCCTGTCCAATGGGTGCATCTCCCGCCATATATCTGCCAAGTGGTTGTTTTTGCAACCCTGGAGCAGGGATGCCCTTGTTTTCTTATTATCTGACCCCCCTCTTCCTGATCTATCTAGGCCCGGATGCAATGTCATATTGAAGCCTCCGGCAAGTATAACGCATCCCTTTGCTATCGACTGTAGGGTTTGAAAGAATTTACTGAAGAACGTTGCATCTTGTATGCATGGGGCATAGATGGTGGCCACTGTAATCCATTGTTCGTGTATTGTTCCTACTAGTATGAGGAATCTACCGTCTCTATCTTTTTTAACTGACTGGGCCACAAATGGTGTGTTATTGTTGAAAAGGATGGCTACTCCTCGTTTCTTCACTGGGGCTGAGGATGTGTAGAAATGGGAAAAACCCTTATCTAGGAATTTGAGTGTGTTTGTGCTGCTAAAGTGCGTTTCTTGCAATAACAATATGTCTGCCTTTTTCCTCTTGTAGTCAGAAAAGGCTATCCGTCTTTTAATCTGGCTATTAAAGCCTTTGACATTGTGTGAGAGTAGTGTCAATGCCATATTGTATATCTTGACCATTGTTTCGCTATGATATATATGTACTCACCCATTCTGGTGTGCCTAGGGGTTTGCAGATGTGCGTCTGAATCCGTGTTGCCTCTAAAGGAATTCTTACCTCGTCAGGGGATGTTCTATCGTCTCCTGGGGGGTGGGAGGGGATGGGAAGGAGGGGGAGGGGAGGGTAGGTTTACTGAACAAGGAGAGTCACATGGGGAGCAAAATAAAAAAAAACAAATTAAAACAGAGAAAAATAAGAATACAGTGTAAGAAATCAAATAGAGCAAGAGCTCGCCTCGGGAGCCCCCGAGTTCGCCTCTTGTGCCCAAAGGGTAGGTCAGTTAATTCCCTAGGAACATGGGGTCCAATCCCCTTAGTAGGGACTGACCTCCCTGGGACTTGAGTACAGCTCCAGAATGTTGGGAGCTGCACCATAGTACGCATGCCCAGCGCAAGTGGGAGCCCCCACCGGCCCGGCGTAGAATACAACTCTAGTTTAATCCGCATATATAACATGTTTTTGCAGCTCATGCCGCTAGAGGTAACTTCTGTTTACACACTAATTTCCCCTGCACCTTAGTGCTATAACCTAAACATAAACATAAACACTAACACTCCTAAATATAATAATAACAGTGGTTTTAACAATGTTAACAATGTTAACTATAATAAAACTGGACGTACCCACTCGCATCTGTGAGCCCATCTTGTCCTAACGTGTATTGCTTCTATCCAGCCCATTATGTCTTATCTGTGTCCTGCTTTCTCTGCTCTCCCTCCCCCTATTCCCTTCCTCTCATCCTCCTCTTTCTCGTCTCTACCTCTCCTCTTTCTTGCTCTACGTCCCCCACTCTCTTCGTTCTACTCTCTTCACCTTACTTGAGTCTCCCCCTTTATCTCTTACCTCGCCCTTCCCACCTTGTTCTCACCCTCTCATTGCCCCTCTTTCTCTCTCCACAATCCCCCCTCTCTCCCCCCTTAGTATCCCTCTCACTTTTCTTACTCCTCGTTCTCCTACTGCTCCTCCTTTTCTCTCTCACTCCTTTCTCCCTTCTTGCCCTCATCTTAGCTTCCCCTCGTTCCTCCCCCCCCCTTACTCCCCTCTCCCCCCCTTACTCCCCTCTCCCCCCCCTTACTTCCCTCTCCCCCCCCTTACTCCCCTCTCCCCCCCTTACTCCCCTCTCCCCCCTTCCCTCCCCCTCCCCCCTCTTTTCATGTCCCAGGATCCGAATAGACTTTAATAAAATCTTTAAGTCACTGGTGGCATATTACAGAGTGTACTGTATGTGGGACTCGTCTGCAATAGGGGGGGACTCCTCTCCCTGGTCTATTTGGGGTCAACTGCAGCATAGGGGAACTCCTGAGCAGTCATCGCTCATCCCGGGCAGGCGCCGCCCTGGACGGCTATGGTGGGGGCCTGACTGCTGGCTGCTGACTGCTTCCTGATCCGCGTTTCGCCGTGTTCTCGCGATGATGTGACGTCATCGGGTATTGCCTCTCCGCAAAGGCGCGAACTCCGGCAGAGTTCCCGCCACTCTCGGGGGGGAAGGAGCCGAAGAAGATGGCCGCTCCGCCAAAGCTGCAGACGGACCAACTCCGGGGATCTTCGCTGTCACAGCCGAAATAGGTAAGTCTTTGGCCTGAGGGAGAGCTGAGAAGCATGGAAATGTCTATGGACTTCAGCTCAGTGGATGTTTTTCGTAGTAGGCAGGGTATTTCATGCAGAATCCCTGCTAGAACCCGACGCCACTGGAGAAGTTTCTGCAGCTCCGGCACGGTCACCAATGAGCACGATGGGCACGGGGATGGGCGTGGGGCGTGGAGCCTTTTGCGGGGGACTTGAGGGCATCCCCTTGGCCCCCACTTTAGTCAGGAACCCTGCACCTTCCTCCGGTGACCTCAATGTGTGGGCCACGCCATTCCGGATCAACATGATGGCACAGGGGAATAGCCACCTATAGCGGATGCTGTGATCCCGCAGTGTTTTTGTGATGTGGGCGAAGGACCGTCTCCGCATAAGGGTAGCAGGGGCCAGGTCCTGATATACCTGGAAGGTGATATTATCAAATTCCAGCGTTTTAGAGTCTCTGGCTATCCTGCATATTTCTTCTTTTAATCGGTAGTGGTGTAGGCGGATCACAATATCCCTGGGGGGGTCTCCTTTCTGCGGTCTCCCCCTGAGAGCCCTATGGCATCTGTCTATTACCTGCTCTCTGTCGGATTTTTCAGGGAATAAGTGCTCCAGCCATTTTAATGTGAATTCTTCTGGGTCAGTGACCTCCTCTGGGACCCCCCTCACGCGAATGTTGCTGCATCTATCGCGGTTTTCAGTGTCTTCAGCCTTCTCTTCTAAGGCTCTGACCTTCTCCCGTAGGTTAGTTACTTCGTTTTGTGTGAGGGTTAGGGCAGCTGATGTATCTTCAGACTTATTTTCAATGGAGGCAGTGCGTTCCCCTAATGCATCTAAATCCTTCCTCATTGCCCATAGTTCAGTATGGAAGAACTGCTGCATCTGGGAGCAGAAAGCTTTGAGATCCTTCCGTCGGACCATCTCCTCATCCCCTGCCTCATCAGTGAAGGGGTCCGTGTCTGACTCCATGTTGGTAGGCCGCCTTGGGCTCGTGGGTTTATCTGGTGGGGGGTCTGTCTTCTTTCGGAAGTAAGTGGACCCTGGCTGGCTTTTATTGCGGGATGCACGGCCTGATGCCATCTCTGAGTGTTTAGGGGGAAAATGCTGTGTTTGAAAGTAGCGGGGTTGCGCTGCTGCTGCGGATTATTTATTTATTAGTGCCGGTGGAAGTGGAGCTCTGAATTCAAGCGTCCATTCTTCCCGCCGCTGCGCATGCGCCTCTCAAAATCATTTTTTAATAGTTATTATTGTTTCAATTAAAATTGATAATATTACACAATATCATAAGCTGGTGATATAAATCATAGCAAGGAAAAATTGTAGTGTCTTGATGCTGTTGACATTGGTACAATGATCTATATAAGTAAAGATTGACAGACACAAAAATTAATAATGAATATGGATAAACAAGTACCTCAAGACAATCATATTAGGCTGAGGACCCGCTGCGCGAACGGCCACGTGCGCCGGGGCCACCAGCCCCTTACCTTATGTCTGGCTGTCCCCGCTGCCTCCTTCCGACGTAGCTCACTACACGCTGTGATGCGTCAGCCACCAGGGGATGCAATAGGATTGTGATCCCGAGCGGTGACGTGTCACGTGGTGCGCTGGTGAGCCTATCAGCGCCGGGGTCTGGAACTGTCAGAGCTTCCCCATCTCCAAATGGTAGGGGGGGGAGTGTGTGTGTGTGTATGTGTGTATGTATGTGTGTATATGTGTATATTAAATACACTAATAGACAGCACTCTAGATTTGTGTGGCTCATTCCGACACTCTCTGCGTTATCTCCATCAATCAGTGTGTGCTGGAGCTTATTTTGGCTGTATATGTGTATATGTTGTGTGTGTTTTGTGTGTTATGAGTGGGGGGGGACAGAACGGGGGACAGATGGGGGGGAGGGACCGACGACCATGTGGGGGGAGCAGCACAGAGAGCGAGCAGCAGAGGGCATGTGTGGGTGCTTGCTGCACCCTCTTGCAGCCCATGCGACCCCTGCTGCAGCCCTCCGCTCAAACCCCGCCCCCTCCTTCCACTCCCCCTCCTGCTCCCTACGGACCACAGGTAGCAGTAAATTGCCTCTCCACGTGCCGCCTGCTTGCAGTGCGGGTGTGCTGACTGACGCAGCGGGGCCTCGGCCTTAAACAGAACACCTAGTAGTAATGACTCATTAATAGTATTACAAAGTAAACTTTGTTGAGGCATAATAACGCTTCTGCTTGGATATTGAAAAGGCCAATGGAAATGAATTAATCAGTTCCAGTATCTATATCCATGGAACTGAATGTATAGACAATATACACTGCGATAAAAGTTGTTAGATTGTTAGATTGTATAACAGACCTGAAACATGACTCAATGTGAATACTATCACCCACAGTGAAAAAGTATTGTAACAAATCCATATATAGGCTCTAAGTGTATGTAATAAACAACTAATAAATGTATACTGCAGCAAAAATCAAATACATGGGTCAAATTCAGTTCTAATGGATACACTGGCGACACACTTTATTCGAGCTCGGCTAGTCCCACGAATTCGGGTATACCCGGGTGTATTGAGGTTTGTGACTGTTTTCTGCCCGAGTGCATTGAGGTATTTTCTAGGCAGGGATTGAAGCATTTTATTCCCGCTGGCTGCAATACTGCACAGTATATATATATATACTGCATTACAATTCATGAATTTATGCCATTTGGTAGACACGCGAAGCATTGCAGCCTATTAAATCCTAATCATTATCATTTAACAGATCAGCCGCCCGTCAGCCAGGCATGAACCCAGGCTGGGAAGGCAAACGCAACGGGGCTTGTTAGAGGTGAGGAGCGGCGCATTCCAGGTATCTGCCAGGTACATACTGGGTATTTGCTCGAATAAAGTGTGTCGGTGCAGTACAAAGGGGCCTATGCACTAAGCTCCATTAATTAGCGCTGAAATGGGTTACATCGCTCGGCCGCAAAAGGCTGAAGCCATAAGCGCTATTCACTAAAGCTGTTTGGCGCGTTTACGGCCTGCCTTGCCCGAAAGGGCCATATCGCGCGATCACCTTCTTCCCCCTCTGATATCGTGCTTAAAGTTAGATACCACGATAACTATTGTAAACAAAGCAGCCTGTAAGAACTGCATGGATACGCTGCGTCTCAATGCGCGGCTCTTACAGGCGACCGTGCTGTCCAAATATGTTTTTTAATACTAGTGTACATGAGCAGTCTCCTGAGCTGAACCGCATTGGTTTCAGGTCCAAGGACCCCCTACTTCAGGAGATATAGGCCTCGTTATGGGGTTCCGGTATCCCCTGCAGAATTTAAATGTCCCGGTCACGTGACGCGGGAGCTTTAAAGTGCAGGGGATACCGGCACCCCATAACGGGGCCTATATCTCCTGAAGTAGGGGGTCCACGAGGCTGAAGTCAACTTGCTTCAGTTTATGAGATGCCCTGCTCCCATGCAATGTGATTACAATCCATATATTATTGTTGATAATATACGTGAAATGAATTAATTTATTACTATTGTGTCCCGTAATGTCCGTGTATATCCGTTTTTCCCCACGGTGTATCTTTGTGGCAGTCTATGGATGGACTCAACCACTTCACTATAATTATGTTTGTACTTCTTTTAGATATGTTTTAGTTCACAGCATAGCTATGGTACTGTAGGGGTTAAGTGCTGAACTGTTGATCTGGTGAAATGAGGAACTGATTAAATGAGGGAAGCACATGTGAGAATTTATAATTACACTTTGGCGGGAACATTTCTAATACACCCTATATAAGCCGCCCATTTTATTACTTTTATGTCGGTGCTGTTGGGAGTAAGTGTGAGATAGACCGAATTTTGTGGTATTAGGAGAGATTCGTGAGTTGCTTGTTTCTGATTTCTGAGTGAGTTGTCTTTTGTTGTTCAAATTTGTTTCATACTTTATTGTCTTGTTAGTGTGAAAGTCATTAGTTATTGTGTTGTTTTTGTTGCCTGTGTGCCTGTGTGCCTGTGTGCCTGTGTGACATGGAGAGGAGGAGTGGACGTGGGGGTGGTGGCATGGAGGAGCGTGGGAGTGGTGGAGTGGAGGAGGCTGGAGGAGTGGTGGCAGCGGTGGCTGGAGGAGTTGTGGCGGCGGTGGCTGGAGGAGTTGAGGCGCGTGTGAGAGGAGTGTTACGTGCTGGTACGTCCCGTGCTGGCAGTGCAGCTACGTCCCACGCTTGCAGTCCAGGTACGTTCTGCGCTGGCAGTGCAGCTACATCCCACGCTGGCAGTGCAGCTACGTCCCGCGCTGGCAGTGCTGGTACGTCCCGCGCTGGCAGTGCAGCTACGTCCCGTGCTGGCAGTGCAGGTGTGGGAGTGCAGGTGGGGGAGGGTAGGAGGAGTAGACAGAGGGAGAGGGACAGTGTCCAGTATTCAAGCATAGAGGCAGAGCATGATGATGATGATGATGATGACGCTGACCCTACAACCTCCATGCATCGGGTTGAGCGGATACGCAACCCGCGTTTCACACACAGAGAGAATGATATCCTCGTGGTACTGCACCGACACACTTTATTCGAGCAAATACCCGGTATGTACCTGGCAGATACCTGGAATGCGCCGCTCCTCACCTCTGACAAGCCCCGTTGTGTTTGCCTTCCCAGCCTGGGTTCATGCCTGGCTGATGGGCGGCTGATCTGTTAAATGATAATGATTAGGATTTAATAGGCTGCAATGCTTCGCGTGTCTACCAGATGGCATAAATTCATGAATTGTAATGCAGTATTTATATATATACTGTGCAGTATTGCAGCCAGCGGGAATAAAATGCTTCAATCCCTGCTTGAAAAATACCTCAATGCACTCGGGCAGAAAACAGTCACAAACCTCAATACACCCGGGTATACCCGAATTCGTGGGACTAGCCGAGCTCGAATAAAGTGTGTCGCCAGTGTAGGTGTTATTGCGTCATTCCCTAAACTGTACGGCTCATTGGCAGGTACTGTAAGAGTATGAATCAGCAAATTAAGTGTACTCATTAATATTGTCAATTCTCTAAACAGTGAAAACTTAAAATTGTAACATTAATATGTACAAATGTGTTTACATGCATGTCAAACTCCAGTCCTCCATGACCGCAAACAGGCCATAGTTTGTGGATATCCCTACTTCAGCACAGCTGCCTTAATTGTTGGCTCTTTATGAGTGAGTCAGTAATTGAGCCAGCTGTGCTGAAGTAGGGATATTCATAAAATGTGGCCTGTTTTGGGCCCTCGAGGACTGGAGTTGTACATGCATTAGCACATCATATATGCTCGAACGTAGTAGTGCTGATGTATGGATACTTTTTCAAAGATACTATTAATCATTAATCAAATTAAATCAAGTTATGTGTCTGTAACTACATGTACATTTAATTTGGGATACATATACTTGTAGTAGCTGTTCCAACATCGCTTTCATATTGCTATATTTCATATAGTGACAATTATGCAAACGATTACATTGACAGTAGCCTATGTAATTCGTTGTAATAATTTCTAACATATTTATCTTCACAGTGAGAACCAAAAGCAGTGAAAAAACAAAGTTGTGGTCAAGCATTTGCACATCAGTCAGTGCATGTGGGCAATTTCGCCGAACAGCCGAGATGTGCAAGAAACGTTTTGGCGATATTAAATTACGTCTGAAAAGAAAAATGGTTGAGGTTGGCCACCATGCCTGGAGCACAGGAGGTGGCCCTCCAGCATCTCTCCACCTGCAGGCATATGAGCAGAAAATGTACTGTATTATGGATCACCAACTAGTATTTGGGATAGGAGGTGAGAGGTATATCGGCCCTACAATTTCCCAGCAGTCACAAAGTGATTACTATATTAAATATGTTTCATTTAAGCTTAATTCGTGGTGCTTCAGTCAAGAATGTGTTAATTTCGCTAATCTTCACTGTAGTTCGCATTATGCTGTGAACTAATAGAACAATTACCCTGGTCATTATGTCAACTTTGTGTTTAACAGGCTTGTTTAATTGCACATCTATGAAGTATGTATATGGTCATGGTTGGACCATTGTACGTTTACCATAACCTTACTGATGAATGCAATGTGAAACAAGAAACAGTAGTATGTATGTGAAACACACAGAACGCCTTAAAGTTGTTGTTGAAGACCTGAGCCAGCAGACAAAAAGTGAATAGTAAATATATATAGATATACATATATATCACAAAGGAGTGCAACAGAGTATTGCGGATGCATAAAACAAAGATAAAAAGCCCAATGCCACAAATAGTCCCAAAAAAATTCTCTTTAACAAATGTTATATGGTAGTGCTGGGACCTGTGAGCATGGTCTGACTTCATGTCTCAAAGGCTTAGGACGCTATGTCCAAAGGGTTAAATGAACAGACCATTTTCAACACAATATATAATAATGTGACTGTGATTATGTATATATATATACAGTGTTCGACAAACCTATACATTTGCACGCCCCGGGCGAGTGGATTTAACATCGTGGCGAGCTCCTATTGGCCCAAGTAGCACACGTTTGGTACTAGGTGGCGAGTAGATTTTTTGGTGATTTGTCGACCACTGTGTGTGTATATATATATATATATCTATATATATATATATATATAGATATATATATATATATGTGTGTGTATGTGTGTATGTGTTACTCGAACATGTAATGTTTTGTACACGTTCATATGATGTGACAATGCACTTCCCATCATGTGTACAATAGCCATACATAAAATGCTGCACATATGAAAACGACCATTGTTGCCATGTTTACAATAATCAACATTGTATATTTACATCATATACACACTGCAAACAATGTTTTACACTTGTATTTTGACAGAGTAGCAACAGCTGCAGGTGCTATAAAACATTTATATTCAAATGCACACTGTAATGACCAAACGTTCCCATATGCGCTGAAAAGGTTGCGCACAGTCAATTTTTTATGTTGCGTATAGTCATGTGCTTTTC
Organism: Ascaphus truei; assembly: GCF_040206685.1. Taxonomy (NCBI): domain Eukaryota; kingdom Metazoa; phylum Chordata; class Amphibia; order Anura; family Ascaphidae; genus Ascaphus; species Ascaphus truei. Next base: position 448,442,099 of record NC_134483.1, read on the forward strand.
TAATGAAGCATCGTATGTCAAACTAAAATGTGATTAGCTCATGTAAAAAGTAATTCCTTTTATACATGGACAATAATTTGTGTGTGTTTATGTATGAACATATTCACATTCATTAATCTTTATTTAGTGTTTGTAAACTTGAACCTGAAATGTTCAAATGCATTGAAGTACATGTGTGTACACTAATGTAGTGTCAATATGGCTGATGAATTTCTAGTACTGTTTAACACATTGCATAACACATGAGTTTCAGCGCATGTTTCGGCCTCTGTGTGAACCGCTGGCGTGGGCGTGGCCACGACTCCGTCGCAACAAACACAATTGATGTCCAGCTTGGGTGCACGCGAACCAGACGACTATGCACAGTACCATTGAAGGGCGCCACTTGTACGCACGTCTCTGCGTGTGCTGGAAAACACACTGAGGCCGCAGCATGGGTTTCACGTGTGAATGTGAAAGCTTATTATTACAAAATAGCTACATGTGCAACATTTTCTTAATTAATATCATGTTCAGCTTATGGCAGATGAATAGCATATGCACATACAAAATAACAATAAATATTTCCATGAATGTTTATTAGATGATACAATGCATAACAATATGTTTACTGCAGAACTAAGAACCCTACCATATAATTAGTTGGTTATCATGTGAATTAAAAAGTATATTTTTTATGTTATAGTTGTGGATGAGGAAACAGACTCTGATGTATTGACTCAAATTCTGGGCGACTTGCAAAATGAGGAAATGCTTGATGAGCCACAGCAACTTCAGCTTGAGATGGAGCCCCAACATGAATATGCCGAGGCACTCCGGGAACTAGATGTGCCTGACCCCGATGACACTACACCCCAAGTGTTTGGTGAGGGTTACAATCGGGAACTGGGTGTACACTGGCGACACACTTTATTCGAGCTCGGCTAGTCCCACGAATTCGGGTATACCCGGGTGTATTGAGGTTTGTGACTGTTTTCTGCCCGAGTGCATTGGGTTATTTTCCAGACAGGGATTGAAGCATTTTATTACCTCTGGCTGCAATACTGCACAGTATATATATATATATATACTGCATTACAATTCATGAATTTATGCCATCTGGTAGACACGCGAAGCATTGCAGCCTATTAAATCCTAATCATGATCATTTAACAGATTAGCCGCCCGTCAGCCAGGCATGAACCCAGGCTGGGAAGGCAAACGCAACGGGGCTTGTCAGAGGTGAGGAGCGGCGCATTCCAGGTATCTGCCAGGTACATACTGGGTATTTGCTCGAATAAAGTGTGTCGGTGCAGTAACAGATCCTGAAATTGAAGATGAAGACAGTGAGCCTCTACAGCCAGGTCAAGGTGATAATGTGTGTGCAGCTGAATTGGCATCATTAAAATCTGCAGAGCAAATTTTTTTCAGAAATCAACAGAGTGTGGCAGCCAACCAGCAGCAAACAAATCGTATAATTTGTGAAGAACTGCTAAACATGTGAGGCATTTTCAACCAACAACTGGACACTCTCAAGGCAATTTCAAATAGTTTAACTATTATAGCACAATGTATGTCAATGCAAATGCCCCAGCCAATGCAAATGCCCCAGCCAATGCAAATGCCAGAACCAATGCAAATGCCCCAGCCAATGCAAATGCCAGAACCAATGCAAATGCCCCAGCCAATGCAAATGCCAGAATCAATGCAAATGCCCCAGCCTGTCAGGGTCTCCTAGACCTCCTGCCTAGCCATAGTTCTTCTTTGCCCACTGGGTGTGCTGCTGTCTTCTGTTTCCTCTGGGTTCCTCTGTCTGCCTGTCTGTCTTCGTGTTTCTCCTGTTTCTGCCCTTTATAGCTTCTGCTTCCTGGTTTGTTCAATTGCCTTTGCTTGAAGTCAGACTCCTAATGCACATGCCTCTGATTTCTGATCTGTTTCTGTACATGTACCTGTATTATAGAAGTCTGTTCACAGTAAAAGCCCTTGCTGGTAATCTGGCTTTTCCCTGTTTGTTCCTGTTCTCAGTCCCTGCCCCCAGACCTGTCCTTGCTCCCCTGTCCTGTTCCAGTCTCCTCGTTGCCGACCTCTGCTTGTTTCCTGACTTTGCTACCTGCCGCCTGCCTCGGACCTCTGCTTGTACCTGACTTCGCTACCTGCCGCCTGCCTCGGACCCCTGCTTGTGACCCCTACTACGCTCATGCTGTTCCGGCCACCGAGATCCTACCCGCCACAGGAGTCTCCCGTGACAGAAAGTAAAGGCCACTTCTGGATCTCGCTGGAACAGATTCTTCTTCTGCCTGCACCCTTTCCTGCCTGCTGCAGCAGACCACATCCGCATGGTTGAAGATAAGTACTTTCGTTTCTTTTTTGGAAATCCCTGTTGGGAAGGTTTTTTTTTTGCTGCTTAGTGTTCTGCAAGAATTATTGCGTTCATAACGAAAAAACATTTTTGCTGAGACTAGAACTGTTGCTGCAGGGACTAGTGCACCTTTCTTTGAGATTTTTCTTTTGTGCAGTGCCTGGGTTAACCCTTGCAGTACCTGTTGCCACCTTTTAGACTCTGACTTTTCATTCCCTAGATAAGGCTTGTCTCTGCATCAAGGGTTGGACCACTGCTGTTCACAGGGTTCCCATTTCAAAAGACAAGAGTGCTTCTATTATTTTGTTACTGCATATTGTGATTTTTCCTGCAATCTGTAGTTTTTCATATGATTTCAGGTTTCAGGTTTACCTGCAAGTTCCCCTAAAGTTCCCCTAAAGTTTGTTTCTCTGCAACATATGATATCCCTATGCCTGATATCAAAGGTTTCAGATTTAACTGCAGGGTTCTCTGTCTGATATCCCTACGCCTGATATCTAAGGTTTCAGATTTAACTGCATGTTTCTTTTTATGATATCCCTACGCCTGATATCTAAAGTTTCAGATTTAACGGCAAGGTTCTGTCTGATATTCCTATGTCTGATATCTAAAGTTCAGATTTAACTGCAAGGTTCTGTCTGATATTCCTATGTCTTATGTCAAAAGTTTCAGATCTAACTGCAAGTTTTCTCTGTAGTAGTTTCCTGCTGTCTATGATATTTCTATGCCTGATTTCTAAAGTTTCAGATTTAAACTGCAGGGTTTCTCTGTCTATGTTTTTTCCTTGCATTTATAAATCTCCATGACTGATGCTAAAGTCTCAAAAGGTCAGATCTCCCATCTTGTGTCTCTCTGTGTCTAATTTTCCTGTTGTTCATTCTAATGCTTCTGTTTTAAAAACACATTTCCTCTTTACTGGTTTCTTGGGAAGTGTGGTTTCCTCATGTCTGAAATTATGGCTCCTACTCAAACAGTCTTGAGCAGTAAATGTGAACACAGTACCACTGATTCTTCAGAACTTCTCAAAGCAAGGAAGAAGAAGAAAAAGAAGGGAGGCATTACTGTGGAAGTTGCAGAAGAAATTAAGAATGAAAATGTAACCCCAGAGTCTGCATTTAATGAAAGAGATATACTGCAGCTTAAAGCAACTCACAGACGTATCCCAAGAATAGTGGAAGAAAAGAAAGATGCCCTAACTCAGACGCTTCAAGCTGCACAGAAAGCTATTGATTGTCTTTATGGACGTTTAGATAAGGAGCAAGAAGCCAAGGCTGCACTACAAAGCTGTCTATCTTCAGCAATTGCTAAATGTGTTCTCCAGGAGAAAGAAAAAGAGCAGTTGGAGAGGGACAGGGTGATCCTGTCAAGCAAGCTAGAGAAGGCCTATGCTGATAATGCCCAGTACCAGAGTTTCATGGCTCAAGTTGGCGCAAAACTGGAAGCCTCTGAGGAGAAGAATTGCCACTTCAACACAGAACTACGTTCTTTGAGAGAGATCTTCGAAGGGTTAAATAGCAGTTTTGAAATGGTAACCCAGGAGTGCAAGAATCTCTATGTCCAAGTCAGTGAAGGAGATAAGAAACTCCATGAATTAGGAGAGGAGAAGAAACAGTTGGCCCAGGAAAAGTTAGACGCGCAGACAGCACTACAGAATGCAGAGAGAGTGCTGCAAGAAGAACGTGTCTCCCTGGAGCGGCGCACACAAGAAGAAAATATGCTGCAGAGTCAGCTGCAAGAACTGCATGGACATCTGCAGGACACCAAGGAGAGATGGGTGAATGCTGAAAAAAAGCAGCGAGTTCTGCAGGAAGAAAGTTTCCAGACTGCCTACAAAATAAAGATGCTGCAAGATTATTTGAGTACCCAGTGTGTCCCCAAAGAACAGCATGAGGAGCTGAAGGCCACACTGAGCATAACCAGAGCCTCGCTGGAGGAAGAGCTAAAGCTAGCAGCTGAACACACATCTCAGCAGCTCACAGCGCTGCAGGCGCAGATCGCTGAGCTCAAGACACAGCTTGCCAAAAAGGAGGAGAAAGAGAAGGTGTCCGTCTGTCAAGTGGCTGGCCTGACAAGGCGCTATGAGGTCAAAATGGCCGATGCCTGCAAATTATTGGACCACACAGCCCGTGATAAGTTCCGGCTGCAGCTGGAGCTGGACAATGCCCGGGAGGAGTACCGGCAGCTGCAGATCAGAAATGAAGAAGATGAAACATATTTAAGCTTTACTCTGAGTCAGCTGGGAGATATGGAGTCGCGACTCAACTCCAAAGAAGCCGAACTGACAACTGCATTGAGTGGGAAAAGAAGTGCAGAAGGACAGCTTCTAGAGCTGAAAAATCAAATAGCTGGTCTTAATGAGAATTTAGGTGATACCACGAAACGGCAGTCACAAAAGGAGACCATGGAGCGTGAATTCTATGTTCCCATTTACCCATGTGAAAAGTCTGCACCCGTCCTTGATGCCCACATTCCTGATATCCATGACTCTGCAATGGAGTTGAACGTATCCATTGGGATGTTCCAGATTCCAAAACTAAAAGAGATATATTGGTCATAAAAAGAGACCACGGAAAGTGAATATGTCCCCTCTGCCGCATGTGAAGAGCCTGATGTATCTGTTCCCGATGCCCCTGCTATGACGTTAGACGGATCCCTGGTGAAGTTCCTTGCTATGCCTAATATTCTTGATGCTGATGCCAACGCTCTTGTGATGAGGATAAATACACCTCTCACAGATTTCCCATCAGCACTTGACGTACAGATTAAGTTGGCCTTCCATCAAGATTTCCCTGAAGAGCCTGGAGGGTTGTCCGGAGTTGTTGCTGATCCCTATGTTCCTGCAAAACATGGAGTGTTGTCTGAAGGCCATCGTGAGTCGGCCTTCCATCAGGGACACCTTGCTAAACCTGGAGGGTTGTCAGGAGGATCTACTGGCTCCTCTGCTCCTGCTGTGAAGACAAGCGCACGTTCTTCCGTTTATCTACGAATATCTGATGCGTCCTCTGCTGAGCCTGTGACCTACTCTGCAAAGTCAAGCTTACTGCTCACAGATTCTCTGGCGTATGGGTTGATGCATCCTGACATTCAAGTGTTCCGAGAGAGAATTGAATTCCTCTGTCGGCTTTCTGATGGACTTTTTCAGTCTGTACCTGTGGAGTACTCTCTGCCCGCTGACAAACCACCAGAGGTGGGTCACCTTGAGTCCACTTTTCATCAAGGCCTCCGGGAAGAGCCTGGAGGATCGTCCAGAGAACGCTTTTGAGAGGGGGGAGTAATGTCAGGGTCTCCTAGACCTCCTGCCTAGCCATAGTTCTTCTTTGCCCACTGGGTGTGCTGCTGTCTTCTGTTTCCTCTGGGTTCCTCTGTCTGCCTGTCTGTCTTCTTGTTGCTCCTGTCTCTGCCCTTTATAGCTTCTGCTTCCTGGTTTGTTCAATTGCCTTTGCTTGAAGTCAGACTCCTAATGCACATGCCTCTGATTCCTGATCTGTTTCTGTACATGTACCTGTATTATAGAAGTCTGTTCACAGTAAAAGCCCTTGCTGGTAATCTGGCTTGTCCCTGTTTGTTCCTGTTCTCAGTCCCTGCCCCCAGACCTGTCATTGCTCCCCTGTCCTGTTCCAGTCTCCTCGTTGCCGACCTCTGCTTGTTACCTGACTTCGCTACCTGCCGCCTGCCTCAGACCTCTGCTTGTTTCCTGACTTCGCTACCTGCCGCCTGCTTCGGACCTCTGCTTGTATCTGACTTTGCTACCTGCCGCCTGCCTCGGACCCCTGCTTGTGACCCCTACTACGCTCATGCTGTTCCGGCCACCGAGATCATACCCGCCACAGGAGTCTCCCGTGACACAGCCAATGCAAATGCCCCAGCCAATGCAAATGCCACATGGAATGTTCGAAGACCTGGCACAGGCCCTGGGACTGGCACACCCAATGCAAGTGCCATATCTACATGAAATGGGAATGCCACAGCAGCCAAATGTACATGCTGAAGCAGCGCCAATGCCACAGCAGCCAAATGTACACGCTGAAGCAGCGCCAATGCCACAGCAGCCAAATGTACACGCTGAAGCAGCGCCAATGCCACAGCAACCATATGTACACGCTGAAGCAGCGCCAATGCCACAGCAACCATATGTACACGCTGAAGCAGCGCCAATGCCACAGCAGCAAAAATTACACACTGAAGCAGCTCCAACCAACCAAACAACTGTTGAGGCCTCACAAATGGAAGGTGTAGCCGAAATCTGTGACACACCAAGCACTTCCACACCTACCCCTGACAATGCCACCAGACAAAGGCACAGCACACGGTCTTCAAACAAAAAGTTGAGCCAAATATAGTCTATCAGATCTTAGTCAATGTCCCATTATATATTCTTTTTGAGCATACAATATTTAAACATGCTGACCCCTTAAATTATGAACTAAGCGTATCCTAAATATCTAATATTAGCTCTATTGTTGTTATTGCGAAGTTTATTACAAACACCTTTAAGGGACTGCATGGTATGATATGTGTAATGAGAACAAACAGTAATTAATCTCCTGATTGAAGCATGTCCTGATTAGGTTTAGTGTATATCAAAATTTGATTTGGTAATATTATTTGTGATACTTCATGTATGACTGATAGCTTTTAAGTGTATACACAGTGAAGTGTTCAATGCTCACTATTTGACACATTAAAGATTCACTTACTTGACAATTGTATCATGCTAAAGACACAATTTATGTCAAATCATTCCATTAAGATTATGTCATATTTCATGTGCACATATGTGAACTAAACAGGATAGCAAGTCATGTCGATGATAATTATGTTGACATGTGCAAGATGTAATGATTCTGAACACAGATAAACATAACCATTTTGGAAGATCATTTTCCATATTTGCTAATACAATATTCTTAGTCAGAAATGTATGTGTCTGAGTTTCTGTGAAAAATTGAATGTGTGTGAGAAATTTAGGCAGTAGCCTGAACACCTGTATGTGGGAGAAGATATCATGGACACTTATTCCTTTGTGTAACGACCTTGGACCGTGTGTAACACATCCCCAGCAAATTTGATACTTTTGCACATAACATTAATTGAAAGTATGATTGCGTTATTTTACACCATTCCATGAGAAAACATGCCGTTAGAAATGTCAACTCTAAAGAAACCTCCATTCTGCTAGGCCTATTTAATATATTGCGCTATTCAATCCCGAACACAGAGAAGAGCTACTGTATCGGACATATTTGATCATATCTCCTCAAATGATCCTTTTTATAAAAATCATCCAATGCCGAAAGTTTGGCACAGTTCGATCAGACAAACTTTATCAACCAATGATTATTTTATTTGGAACCCACCAACTGGCTGAAAAAGGGGTGGCTGTTGGGCAGTGCATGAATCAAGTATGCGTATGATTGCAAGTGGCAATTTAAGAAGAAGAGCCCGAAATCGCAGACACAACTACAATGATATAGGTTCCTGCAGCGGTGCCTTAAATGTTCAGCAAAATGGATCGTATTTTCAACCGGAGGTGTACAACATATACAACAACAATGCCGGAGCTAGCTATGACGCAAACATGCATACTAACTACCTTGCTGAAGCACATGAAATGCCAGAAAGTAATTATCTGTATCCGCCTCAGTACATGACACAATATCCAAACTTTGACGGATTAAGCTGGAAGACCAACGAGATGAACACACAGAACAACCAATTGATTGAAAACACCATCTACCTCGAAAACAGCATTTGCATGGCAGCTCCGAATATGAATGCTATATAATGCAGGTAACTATATACGATTCACTTTTAACAATATGTGATTCTCTTGTTTCACAATGAAACGCATATGTGTTCCACCCATAACGCATGCGCGTACCATTGCGAAAAGTTTTTTTTTTTTGTATTTCTATTTCCGTTTTACCTCTTCTTCGTTATGTGTTCATATTACAGAAATCGTGTCATCAAGCGCAACAGATGTCGGGACATGTTTGTGAAAGAAGGCAAGATACACTTAACGATCTCCGTGCCAGATAGTGAAATGTTCATGGCAATGTCGCTTGCAATTAGAGGTAGTCCTCCATTAAATGTCATGACACAAGGAGTACGCCCCAGTGTTGTAAAGAAAAAAAATTACGAGATTTGCTAAAACAATTCAAGACATGGCATATGTTACCAAATGGTGTATATAGTATTAAGATTTGAGTACTTTGTCTATGTAAACATGAGGATATGTTTGATCCGCTAAATGTGTTAGTCAGTTACATAAATTATGATTAAAGCGCCAGAATCACTGCTAATATGTAACATTCTCACTGGAAATGAATGTGAGCTTGCATTGTGTTTTGATAACTTATGCAGTGTTAGTATATGTGATAGAATGTATTTTTGTACAGGCATACTGTTATTTAAAATTGTTGTAGACTTGCATATTTTTAGGACATAAGGTTAATATGTATTTTTAAGATATTATCTAATTTGCGTAAGATCAAAATGTGTCGTAACACAACTGTTACTAAAAAGTAACACGTATGATGTCTGTTTAGATGCTTGATTAAAAATTATTCTATAACATGTACATTTATAATTAACATTCCATATCTACTTTCACAAATGTTCACATCTCCATTCCAGTGCCATAAAAACATGTGAATGGAAGGATCCAAACACACATAAAGTGAAACCCTTGACATCCTGCAAACATCATGAAACTTTTTTTTTTTTACTTTGTCTCATAGCATAAGTGACACCCTTCACTTGTAGGAAAATTTAGTATTTTACACGGGCAAACATTTATATCATGTGTATTAGAATTAGTTTCACTAAACTATGAACGTTACTTAAACAAATTACAATACATACAAATTACTTCGGTCACTTGTCACAACATTAGAACATTGTGAACATAGTTTATGTGCATTATTTCTGTTCGAGATGATGTTTAACTACGGTGTGTGAACAATTACACAATGTGTTAGCCTCTATATTTAATGTATTCATGAAAGATCAACAAGAGTAAATGTGTCAAGCTTTCACATGTAATATGACTATTGCAGTGTGTGAAATTAACATAAAAATTGTTAGTAACACATAGGACATTCGAGATACAACATATGAACATGTAATTAGCTCACAGTCCTGCAGCTATCTAGAAGTAATGTATGTTGTAATTTTTAATTGTGTCATTTAGCCCATTGAAGTTCATCATGTGAACAATAAAATGTTGAAACATATTTACAAACACAACTCTAAATATTTGACGTGACTTTTTGGGGTGTATTTTTAAGTGTCAATGGTGATAAACATTTAATATGTCAATGTTCAGTACTTGCCAAGTCCAAATCTAACAACACTCTGCATTGCATGATGCACACAAAGGGTGGTTGACATTAATTTGAGATGGAAAAATAAGTTCAACACTCATATACCGTGGTCATGTTACGTTGTGTGAATTCTTGCGACAATGGCCTTTCACATTCATAGAGCAGGATCCTATGATTACATACACACAATAAAATGTGACACACATCATGAGATGAGGATAGATTGTCTTACATGAAAAAAATAATAATACATGTCAATAAGAATCTTACATGTAAAATAAGTGTCAATGACAGATCGGCGGGTCTCCACCCCACTGGCTGTATTCTCCCTAACCCCTGCAGGAGGCACGGGAGGATCCTCCTCTATATCTTGCCTAATGTTGGCAGGAATATTATAATTTATTGCAATGTTGTGCAAAATGCAACAACAAATCACTATGTCTGCAACCTTCTCTGGCGAATACTGAAGAGCCCCCCCCAGATTTATCCATACATCTAAAGCGACTTTTTAACACACCAAATGTCCTCTCAATCACCGAACGTGTGGAGACGTGGGCCGCATTATAACGTTCTTCTGCAACCATTAGCATATTGCCCAGTGGTGTCAGAAGCCAGGCCCGGCTTCCATATCCCGAGTCGCCTATAACACAGTTAAAACACATGAATGTTGAGATAGTACTTGAAGAAACTACAGCACATTGCCTATTGACTTGTAGTACTACATGAACAGGATTCAACTATGTACAACACAACTTCACTATTGTGTGATGAATCATTGAATAAAATGCTAAAGTGCCTAACATGGATTATATTTTGTGTATTGAAAATAGAAAGTGAACATTTGACATATAATTCTTGTAACATGACATGTAAATACCCCAAAAAATACATATGGATGTGACAAAAAACTTTACATATTAGTGCAATTAGTATTACATTGACTGACCCAATAGCCAACCGTCCTCGAATTGGCCTGATTCAAATGCATGGAACACTGACGAATTAAGCAGCATATGTGAATCATGGCAGGCACCTGGGAATAGGGCTACCACACTCATAATTGTCATGTTTGCGTCACATACAATTTGCACATTCAGCGAGTGGTAATGTTTCCTGTTACGGAAATTTTTCTCAACTTCACGTAGCGGGGTCAACTCAACATGTGTGCAATCTATAGCACCCATCACATTGGGTAGCCCTGCTACATTATAAAATGCAGTCTTCAGTGCCTGCCACTCTGTTTGCTCACTAGGAAAATGTATATAATCCCTAGCGCGTCTAGTCAGTGCACATAGAAACTGGCTATGGACCCACGAGAATGTTGGTTGCGAGACCCCGCCTACTATGCCCACAGTTGTCTGAAAAGACGCAGAAGCAAGAAAACGTAATGAGCGCAGCAATTTAACAAGGCCAGGCATTGCATGACTCCTGTCTGTTGTTGGCTCTAAATCTTCTCTTAACACTTCATACAGTTCCAAGATAGCCGCTGAGCTCAATCTATAGTGACGGATGACTTCCTCCTCACTTAACTCTTCTAGGGAGCATCTTTGGCGGAAGTTGCGTGGCACCAATGTCCTCCTTACTGCAAAGTTGCCTCTCCCTCCTCTCTCTCCTCTCTCTCTTCTCTCTCCTCTCTCTCCTCTCTCTCCTCTCTCTCCTCTCCCTCCATTGTAACAGAATCTCGCGCCTTCTCCTCACTTCAAACTCCAGCAGCGTCAAATTGCCAATGACCTCCATTCGACCCACGAAGGGAAGTGATTGACATGTATCCTTTAAATAGGCGGTCAATAACAAATTAGTGTTAACGAGAACACGTGATGTATAGTATGTAGAAAATGTTTCTGTGAATAATACATGCAGACATTTTATTTATATGGAGATATGTCGTTCAAATTGTCAATAATGATGTAATCATCCAAAAGCGATGATGCGAGCCAATATGTAACATTTGTCAGAGAAACGCCATAAGCATGACATTTGTATGTTACATGTTCAGTCATGAAGGTGTTAAATCACAAAAAGTAATTGTTTGTTTCTCTCAAGGTGGGACACAAGCCTTGATTGTAAACACCTGAGTATTGCCTTCACAATGAACACCCTCCTAAGATTTAAGGTTACACATTGAAGTAGGGAAAATAGATGTCATACAATGATTATTAATTTAGAATCATTTACGTGTTCTCCTTCGATTAAATTCATGCGAATGATCTCCATATCTCCTGGGTAAAGATTAATTATTCAGGGGAACACACTATGACATTCAGACACCCGTGGTCACCCCCTGGGGTGCAGTGGGGTGCCTGCGAACACCTAAACTTCTCACAGGGACCTCCCGTACACATATATTAAAATTCGTATGTGCACTAAAATACATCTTTGGTTGATGTGTGGGCACAGGTGTTGTGTGGCTTGTGTATTATTAAAACCAAAATAGAACAGTTTTCATTGTGGTCCGAAGAGGTGGTTAATGGAGTAGGGATCATTAATCCATTAAGTACTATAGCAGTTATTAACCGATAATGTGATTAAGGGTTATGGGATGTTAGAATGTATCTTGTTATTCTTATGTATTGTTTGTAACAACGGAGGATTTTTACGAAGATAAGGATGAGGAGGCCCTTTATCGTGGCAACATAGCAGGGGTAAGTGTAAAATGTATGAAATTATTTCAAGATGCTTATAGTTGTATGTGCAAAGGCTATATTATCTATATCTGTATAAGAGTTATTTTTAAAATTAATGCACTGTATATCTTAGGGGGGAGTGGGGATGTATTAATTAAAAAGATTTTTTGGGGGGTCAAAACACTGTTACAGCAAGGCCGCGGGGACACCCGGACAACTGCGGGGACACCCCTAGTCCCGGGGGGATCACCCGGCGAACCCGGAGACACCAGCGGCCCTATTGTATGGATGTAGTGCCAGCAGAAATGTAAACAAAGAAATATTTTCTAAGTCCAACTCCTTTTGCGCCTGCCTTTAGCTGGCGCGTTTGTTTGGCGTGTTTTTTAAGACCGAATCAGTTAGCGCTGCTTTGTGAATCTCTTGTACTGGCAAAAATCAGCGCAATAGCCTGATCATGTGCATTTTGCGCCGAGAGCTAAAAAAAGCCCTTTTAAGAGCGATAAAGCGCAGTTATCACTGCTTAGTGAATCTCACTGCAGCCTTATCGGGCTTAAAGGGTACTTTGCGCTCTTAAAGCCACTTAACGGAGCTTAGTGAATCGGCCCCAAAATCTCTAACATAGCCATAAGCTTTTAAACCCTGAAAAGCACAGTGAATTATTACAATGAACAAAAGGTTCACTAAATTGAAAAGTGAAAGAATATATTAATGATAAGCAAATAAATATATTAGAGCACAAGCAACATTCATAATAACTCATGATGTCACATCAATGAGGAGATGTATATTAGTATCTACTGTATATAGTGTTGTTATAATGACCTTCACAGAATCAATATAGACAAGTAGTATCATATTCTAATTAGAAAAACAAAGAAAATATTTGAGGTCTGATGGAAAACCCTTCAGGGACTATAGTATCAAGAGAGAAAATCCAATATGTTACTTCATTATAAAGGATATTAGTTCTATCACCTCCCCTGATATGAATATTGATGTGTTCAATGGCAATGCCTTTAAAGTTCTGAAGAGATCCAAGTTGGCATTCATTACAATGTTTAGAGACTGGATGGATTAAGTCTCTTTTAAGGATAAGTCTTAGGTGCTCCATAATTCGGAGCTTAAACATTCTTGTAGTGAGACCAACATATCTCTTATTGCACCCACAAATCAGAATGTATATAACAAACTCAGTGTTACAATTTATAAAAGACACAATGTTATATGATTTACTATCCTCCATATTATTAAAGATTTTTGTTTTTGATACATATTTACAAATCTTACAGCGCCCACAGGGGAAGCATCCAGTACATTTTGGAAAGAATTCCTTTTTTGTAATGTATCAGGTTTAATCATACTTGGAGAAATTATATTTCCCAGGGTCTGTGTTTCTCTAAATACGAATTGAGGATTAGCAGATGTTAAGCCACACAATAATGGAAAGATAGAGAGAATACTACAATGTTGGTTTATGATATGTTTTATTGCATAGGCTTGATTGGTAAACTGAGTAATAAAATATGGAGGGTCCAAATCAGAAGTATATTGTGTCTGACCAACTCTCCTATTCTTTCTATGATGATTAAGGTTTATTCATTCATCTCTTTGTTTTTCCAAGGCATTGAGATAAGCATCTTCAAAAATTGTTCTGTTATATCCTCTGGATATAAACCGATTGGTCAACTCTACTGCCCTGGACTTGAAATTACAACGTAATCGAATATATTGATCAAAGGGTATACCCTTTAATAAACTTTGATTATGTGCACTTTTTTTGCGTGAAGAAGTGTATTTCTGCTGTGTTCCTTTCGAAAAATGTCTGTTTGTACTTTTTGGTCCAATCAAACAAACAGATTTAAATTGACATAGTGAATGTGATGGGAGGGATATTGTGATGTAAAGGAGAGATTAAATGGATTGTCATTAATGTACTGAATAAACAATATAAGGTCATCCTTAGAACCACTCCATATAAGCAAGAGACCGTCTCTACAGCGACGATAAAGGTGAATGTGATGAAAATAAGCGTTTCTATCTCCAAACACGTAGGATGCCCTCCCACCAACACATAAATAGGTTGGCATAGGAGGGTGCAAAGCACGTGCCCATGGCAGTCCCACATGTTTGGAGATAGAAACCCCCAGAAAAAAAAGGAAATAAGTGTGTGGTAAAAGAAAATTAATAGCATCTAAAAGAAAAGTGACATGTGCCTGTGAAAGTGAAGGATCATGTTCCAAGAAATATCTGATGGTTTGGAGACCTTGTGAAATAATAGTGTAAAGAGAAGATACATCCCCGGTGACCCAAAGAAAATAAGGTAACCATAGAAAATCGTGAAACAAAAATAATACATGTGATTATCTAATAAATATGAAGGGAGTGTTAAACAATAGGTTGTAAATAATGATCTATATAAATAGATAAGTGCTCACCCAGTGACCCAATGCTGGAAACAATGGGATGCCCCGGTGGTGAGTGAAGGGACTTGTGTATTTTAGGAAGGTGGTGAAAGATAGGAATTATAGGGTGTGAACAGTGTAAATAATCAAATTCCTTAGTGGACAGAACTTATAGATCTTTGCCTTCATCAAGTAATTCATAGAGTGAAGCTGTTATTTGACAGCCTATTAAAAAAGTTACACAGTATCAAATGTGGTGGGAAGGGCATAATTTAGTTATAAGAACCTCTTTTTTACCGTTGAATCTGAAAAAAAGATATGTTGATCAAGCTAAAAAAAATAACAACACATAACGATGGATTTTAATGATGAATTGCTTCAGAGAAAGGTGTACATTTCGTAACAGTTACTGTTGCATTTCTGACTGTATAGTTCTTTATCAATTTTAACTTTTAGGTGATATAATAGAATATTATGCACATAGAGAAAATTATTTAATAAAAGTGAGATAATTTTGGAATTTGTAAAAGTGGACATGCACAAAGATAGTGATACTGTAGCTTTGAAACATCAGTATTGACAGTGATGGTAGGATTCATAGTTTATGGAGAATAAATATAGTCATATTGTGGATATAATATATCAAACTTGTTTTTGTCCACAGGTTATAATATCCTGATTGAATAACTTTGCAAATCTTACAAATTCTAGTTTAAAAAAAAAAATATATCTTTATCAGAATCTATGATTGTCTTAGTAAAATATAACAGCAGGACTTAGAGCAATATTTAGTTTTGAAATCGTACCAAATGTTTTATTCTTATGGAATCAATGAACAGTAGATCGTGTTACCTAACTGCCTTCTAAATATCCCTTCAAACTAAATTAAAGAAATCTGTCAATTTAGTTCAGGCCTGAAGTGAATCGATGTTATTTTTGGATCTTGTAAACTGATATACAGTACAGTATTCCATGTCCTTCACAAACAGTGTTTCCGTGGAGTTCATTATGCTCTACTGTCAGCTTTCCTCCACTCAACAGCAACTAGCAAATAGCTAGTATCAATCCCGCTGTACCAGTCTCTATAACAATTGCAAAAACTTCTGAGCTTTATAGTAACTCTGATAAATAGTACTGTACATTGGCATTAAATAGTGTGAAACTAATCTATCCAAAAAATGTGCGTGTAGTTAAGATACAACTTTAAAAGCATACACAAACACCTAATGTAAAACCAAATTGTATTATTTATAGAACCGTGTAATTTACCAGGCAGTGGTAATTTGCCCACACCAGGGAAAATTCTTAGGGGCCTATGCAGTAAGCGTTCATAAGCCACTTATCAAGCACTTATCACCCAAAATGCCTACTGCTATTCAGTAAGCGGTGATAAAAGACTGAATCGCTCAAAAAAAATTGCTCATAAAAAAAATCAACGAGGCAGCAGTGATAAACACTTCGGCGTGTTCATAAACTCGTGCAATTCTAGTAGCAGTGATTGGCTATGAGCGCCTATCGCCGCTCTAGAATGGTGATTTTATCACAAAATCCTCACGCCAGAAAAAGTTGGCTTAAAGGTGTTGGAAACGTGCAGAGATGCGGCGAGATGGGACTTAGAAAAAAAATGCATTTTTCCTGCATAGGATTGATGCCGGGAATCTCTAGTGATGGTATCCATTAATATTATCACCAGAGACCCCTGGCATGAACCCTATGCAATAAAAATGCATTTACAGTAAACTTCATTAACATAGCGGAGAGCCTCAGAGACCCCCTACTTCCCGAGATACAGGCCCCGTTATGGGGTGCCGGTATCTCCTATGCATTTAAATGTCCGCGTCACGTGACCATGGGAATAAAATTCATAGGAGATACCGATACCCCATAACGAGGCCTGTATCTCGGGAAGTAGGGGGTCCCTGAGGTTGAAACCAATGCGGTTCAGCTCAGGAGACCCCCGGCTCATCTACACTATTAACACAATTAAAATGTATACACATACATTTCGGGCGAGATTTGCACAGGGAGAGACGGCTCTCTCAGAGCAGCTCTCTCTGCAGCAGATACAACTCGCCGGGTAAGGCCTTTTCAGAGGGTCGTTCATCAGATCACCGGCTTATTACCCGTTTTGTGAATTTTGCTATGACAGGTAACGAAGGCTTTCTGAATACCGTGATAGCAATGCTCATAAAACCGGTGATTTAAATGGTCCAGTGATTTTTTAAATAAACCTTTAGTGCATGAGGCCCTTAATGTTTATGTAGAGAATGTCATTGATACAATGCAGTGCAGAGAGGTAGGTAAGGTAGGTAAGTATTGTCATTGAATAGTAATCATACAGACAAAAATCTGTCTAAATAAATTACAACTTTATTCTCTGAAGAGTAAACAACTCCTGGTCAAATAGTAACAGAAACAGGATGATAGCATTTAAAACATTACCTTTATTCTTACCATTTAACAGTTTTATTTAGAAAACATTGATCTTCATGTTACGACAATCTCCTACCTTATATATAACTCTAGCTCCAGGGTTTTGAATAGATTGGGAGGGAGAATGCTGACAGGAAGAAAAGCAAGGAAGCAGATTATGATTTTAGAGATAATGTAATGCACAGTATTTTAACTTTTGGCTTTTGAGAACTGGGTGGACTACAATGCCTCTAAATCTAATAAATCTCTTAAAAAGTCATAATTAAATTACAAAAGGGAGATTGAATTTTAATAACATTTGAGTTCTCAGTTTTCTGACTGCAAAACATCTCAAATGACTTGACAATTGATGATGGAATCTATTCTCACTCTTCTAGTTATGAAAATATACAGCTGCTAAAAAAACACTTTTTAAAAACCAAAACATCTCCCTTTCAAAACTTGAAGCCTTACTTTATAGGAGAACCCTAAATGCAAGTATGGATGTACAAGTAAATATAACCTTGCAAACCATAGTTTGATAGTGAAAAGAATCCTGCCACTGGAATACAGAACGCATATGTTTACATACAGTTCTGGATTTCCAGCATACCTGGGTCAGTCAGAACCAAGTGTACTGACCTCCTGGATTAAGAGCAGGGTCTGAAACCGTGCATAAAGCAGTGTACCGTATTAGCACTCTATTACTGGCACTAGAAGAAGAGTGATAAATTACACTATCCTGTACAGATGTAGCAGACATTATTAACCCAGCAACCACAGTGCAATAGCAAAAAAGACGGTGTGAAACAGCGCTACAGACAATATAAAAAGTGTACTTAATAGAATATTGAGTAAACAAACACTGGCAGCCAGGTAAATACTGACAATACAGTCAGTCAGGGAGCATGGAAAAAAAAGAGGATACCGACGCCACAATAAATGTAAAGCAAAAAGTCCAAACCATAAAGTGTAAAGTCCAAATGGAGTCCTTAAATGAACTGTTGATGAAGGAAACTCACATCAGAGGGCAGTGCAATATGTGGAAAGAAGAAAAAAACAAATTATGGTGCAGTATGCCAATCACTGTTGACTAAAATCGTATCAGACTAACAACACAACACAAACATAACAGACAAACGTGAACACACTAGCAAGGCTGAAAATATTAAAACAAAGCTAATTTATTAAGACTAATACTGGATTCCTGGAGGATCACTGAAAGCACAAGCATCCGGAGGGGTAAAAGTGAAACCCTACTCACAAGATGCTGGACAATATCAGGCAAAACAGACTGGAATCGCGCAGATGATCTTCAAAGATGGCAACCGGAGCACTCTCACAGGCGTCCCCATGTGACAGGGGTGGAAGGCGAGTCCCACGAACTGTGGGACTTCTGGGCGGATATGACATCATGCCTCACGATACTCCCAGAGAAAACGTTCCTCCTTCACTCCTCTTCTCCCACGGCCTCACCACGGCTTAACCAGCTGTAATACAATGTCCTCCACGGGCCAGATGCAGCTCTAAAACACACAAAAACCTCCCGACGCGTTTCGTGCGCATGCGCGCACTTCTTCAACATTGATTTCGATCTAGGCGTCTTTCTTAAATAATTTAAAAATATATTTTAAAATGTATTTTTATATAAAGTTGAAATAATGGTTTTTAAAATGTTTTTCATAACTATGAGTCTTAATACTATGTTTTTAAAATAAGGTTTTTAATAAATTGAATTTTTAAACATTTTTTAAAATATTATTTGAGTATCTTGTAAAACAATCATTTAAACTCATAACACAATCTCTTAAATCAATTTTAAAAGATGTGTATTTATAATGGTATCAAACAGCATCATCTGTAACTTGTATCTGATAGTGCCATCTAGTTCTTAAAGTGCAAACGTATGTCACATCGATATAGGATGGATCAGTACATTGGCAATATGTCATAACTGTATGTCATAGATATAAGGAAGACAAAAAATCTTTGTCAGTTAGGATATTTAAGGTATGATGTGTCGTTCTATGTTTTTTCGTGTGTTTTTTTCATGTATTATATGTCTGTATTATATGTATGTTAGGCTGCATTTGCACAGAACATGACTGACAGGAGTTCTAACCAATCATGGCCATCAAAAGTTTATTCAAAAAGGCATTTCCCCAACCAATGGTGTTCTCCCTGTCAGTATATAAAGACTCCATGAACTGTGTCAATTAACCCCTGAAGAAGTGCGCATGCGCACGAAACGCGTTGGGCATTTGAGAGTTGCATTTTGGTATTGAACTTTAGAAAGAGCAGACCTCTACAAGAATCCATCGGGCTAGAGCAACAGGAGAAGTGAGTTCCGGGAATTGGTCCCACCCACAGTGACGCGTTTCCGGTCGCGGACGGACGGCATCATGAGAAGCTGCCTGCAGAGACGCACAGCCTGGTATCGATCAGAAGAAGTGCCTGCAGTCTTCCCCGAGCGCCACGTGTCCACCAACAGCTGCCGCCGGACCACGCTCACAACATACACCTGCCTGTACCTTTTGTATTTCTTGTAAGTAGGATTCCGGTTTTACACACCGGATCCCAGACCTGCTCTTCACTGGTTCATTGCATTTTATTGTGTTAATAAATTCTCTGTTATATTAGTCAGCCTATCTGTCATTGTTGTATGTGCATGTTTGTCTATGTCTATGTGTTATATGTCCAGTTCATACCTTATTATGCTATGATTTTCCCTCTTGTCTCCCCTGCACTACTGCACCGACACACTTTATTCGAGCAAATACCCAGTATGTACCTGGCAGATACCTGGAATGTGCCGCTCCTCACCTCTGACAAGCCCCGTTGCGTTTGCCTTCCCAGCCTGGGTTCATGCCTGGCTGATGGGCGGCTTATCTGTTAAATGATAATGATTAGGATTTAATAGGCTGCAATGCTTCGCGTGTCTACCAGATGGCATAAATTCATGAATTGTAATGCAGTATATATATATATACTGTGCAGTATTGCAGCCAGCGGGAATACAATGCTTCAATCCTTGCTGGAAAATAACTCAATGCACTCGGGCAGAAAACAGTCACAAACCTCAATACACCCGGGTATACCCGAATTCGTGGGACTAGCCGAGCTCGAATAAAGTGTGTCGCCAGTGTATATACGATGGTGTCTGCTGTGGAGTCTGCTGTCTAAAGATTGGATCATCCTCCATTGGACACTGCAGCTATTCTTTGGACTCATCTTTGTTCTTTCATTTGGACTTTGAGGCGCCGGTCTGTATTGTTTTTCCCACACAGGCAGTCAGTCACCCACGCAGGCAGTCAGTCAATCACCCATGCAGGCAGTCAGTCAGTCACCCACGTAGGCAGTCAGTCACCCACGCAGGCAGCCATCCATGCAGTCAGTCACCCACACAGGCAGTCAGTCAGTCACACACCCAGACTAGTCGCACACTCGCACACAATTCTTATTAGGAATTCATTCAATTTTTAAAATTAGGAGTGGGGGAGGGGTTAGGGTCGGGGCTAGGTGGCGAGTAGATTTTTTGGTTCGGCGAGTAGATTTTTGGGTGATTTGTCAAGCACTGTATGTAATCCCCTGAGGAAGGTCCCATTCTGTAGGACCGAAACGTTGGGTTTCTGGATGTATTTTTGCTTTCACTAATACACTTTGATTTTCAACATTGAGTGCTGTCTCTTGTTTACCAATCCTTGGAACGGTAACGTATAACTATATATATATATATATATATATATATATTTTTTTTTTTTTAATATGGTAGCATGTTAGAGTGATATTAGTATATTTATTATTGTTGCACTATTGATAGTGATTTTTAGTAATACTGTGCATCTGGAGTATATATTTTCACCTCTTCATGTGTTTTTAATACTGCACTTTCATTTTGGTTACAGGACCTGTTGCTGCTGGTGATGTGACGTCATCATGTTCAAACGGCTCAGTGCCCCTGCTCCCTATTGCAGTCTGCTTCTGCCTACACTCCCATGGTTACAGATGCTTTAGTTGCGTCGCCATGGCAACGGGGGATGCCTTAGAATGACTAGTGTGCTCACTGGCTCCACCCACAGGCGCACATGTGCGGTGTGTCTGGCATTGATAGCTAAGTGTAAACAGAGGAGTGGTGAGGCTGAGCTGCTGCACAGTGATGACAGGGCTCCCATGCGCCTACAGTACTCCCGTTTTTAATTACAATCAGCTGGTTCTTGATTATGCACACAGGTGGGTGATGGGTATATATGGTTTCCTTGGGCAGTGTTCTCCAGCATTTCCCTGAGGAAGGTCCTATACAGGACCGAAACGTTGGATTTATATGTGCCTGCTTTTTTTCAAATACACTTTTGCAATATACCTTGAGTGCTGTTTTTTGTCTCCTTGGTGGGACACCTGGTTTCCTTTATATATATATATATTAGAAAAGAAGAAAAAAAAAAGCACCCGATCCTTGTATAAAATCAGTGATAAAAGGTTTAATTCGCCATGTAACGACAATTGCCAACTCACACTTTCTCAATAAGTTAAAAGCATTTTATGGGACCAGCCCATGCACCAAGCCGACGTCACACTGTCCTAGTTTTCCTCCGTCTGCAAGCGGTTGTAATCTCTGCAACTGGATGTAGATGTTGCCGCTGCTGCCACTCCAAACTCTCTCTGTAGACCCGGATGGAATTCCTCGATCTTACGGCTGCACACGAACTCTCCACCGTCAGAGAGCAGAGAGATCCGGAACTGACGTCCTAGCTCTGGTGTCTGAGCTGATCGACCACCGTAGGTGCCTCTACCACGTCAGCAGCGTCAACATCTACATCCATTTGCAGAGATTACAACCACTTGCAGACGGAGGAAAACTATGACAGTGTGACGTCGGCTTGGTGCATGGGCTGGTCCCATAAAATGTTTTTAACTTATTGAGAAAGTGTGAGTTGGCAATTGTCGTTACATGGCAAAATAAACCTTTTATCACTGATTTTATACAAGGATCGGGCGCTTTTTCTTTTCTTTTTTTCTAATAGGTATCGTGGGAGGTTGGTGAGCCCAAGAGAAAAGCAGCCTGGACTTTATTTTTTTCAGTAAGAAGGACTCATATGGATATTTAAGTATATTTCATTTTTTATTGATTTTTTCATTGATTTTTTATTCATGTTGCATATGTTATTCTATTTTTTTGGAATTTTTTTTTTTTCTAATTTTTTTTTATTGCCATACATTTTTTCTTTTTTGTATATTTTTGGGTAATTAAGCAATATATTTTTCATATATAGATTTGTTATCTTTTATTCTTTATTTTTGGTTCTTAATTATCCACTGTTACCTCACCACAATCCATTTGGATTTTATTTCATCATAAATAGACATCTGTGCTGGGTGTATAATCTTGCTGCATGAGATCAGGTATATAGCAGTTTGGGTGTTACTGACAGGGGCGCTGTCTTATTTTCTTTTTATATATATACTAGCTGAGAGACCCGGCGTTGCCCGGGATGTAATTTTGGGGGGGCGAACGACAGAGTTGGGCTTCCCCCGGGTGACTGGGTGACTGACTGAATGGGTGGGTGACTGGGTGACTGACTGAATGGGTGGGTGACTGAATGGGTGGGTGACTGAATGGGTGGGTAACTGGGTGACTGACTGAATGGGTGAGTGACTGGGTGACTGACTGAATGGGTGGGTGACTGAGTGGGTGGGTGACTGAGTGGGTGGGTGACTGAGTGGGTGGGTGACTGAGTGGGTGGGTGACTGAGTGGGTGGGTAACTGAGTGAGTGGGTGGGTGACTGAGTGAGTGGGTGGATGACTGAGTGGGTGGGTGACTGAGTGGGTGGGTGACTATGTGGGTGGGTGACTGAGTGAGTGGGTGGGTGACTGAGTGAGTGAGTGAGTGGGTGACTGAGTGAGTGGGTGACTGGGTGAAAGTGGGTGACTGGGTGAAAGTGATTGGGTGACTGGGTGGGTGTGTGGGTGACTGGGTGGGTGGGTGTGTGGGTGACTGGATGGGTGGGTGTGTGGGTGACTGAGTGAGTGGGTGGGTGACTAAGTGAGTGGGTGGGTGACTAAGTGAGTGGGTGGGTGACTGAGTGAGTGGGTGGGTGGGTGACTGAGTGAGTGGGTGGGTGACTGAGTGAGTGGGTGGGTGACTGGGTGGGTGACTGGGTGGGTGACTGAGTGGGTGGGTGGGTGACTGAGTGGGTGGGTGAGTGAGTGGGTGACTGGGTGAAAGTGGGTGACTGGGTGAAAGTGACTGGGTGACTGGGTGGGTGTGTGGGTGACTGGGTGGGTGTGTGGGTGACTGGGTGACAGTGCGTGGGTGGGAGATGGTGGGTGACTTACCTTGACCCCGTGGCATCTGGCTGGGGCAGGAGGTGAGTTCGGGCAGCTGGTGGGGGGGGGGGCAAGAGTGGCAGGAGGCCCGCACCGCGCTTACCCTCTGTCTGGGAGCCGGTGCACGTGAGGAGGAGGCCCGGGCCGAGCCGCGATTCCCCTCCGTTCCTCGTTGTGAGCGAGGGGGGAGGAGCCTGGAGTTTGCTGCTGAGCAGGAGGGCCGCGCTTCCCCTCTCCGGGAGCCGGCGCACATAAGGGGGAGTGCAGGAGGCCCGGGCCGCGCCGCGCTTCCCCTCCGTTCCTCGTTGTGAGCGAGGGGGGAGGATCCTGGAGTTTGCTGCTGAGCAGGAGGGCCGCGCTTCCCCTCTCTGGGAGCCGGCGCACATGAGGGGGAGTGCAGGAGGCCCGGGCCGCACCGCACTTTTCCTCGTTGTGAGCGAGGGGGGAGGAGCCTGGAGTTTGCTGCTGAGCAGGAGGGCCGCGCTTCCCCTCTCTGGGAGCGGCGCACGGTGAGGGTGATGGTGCGGCTGGGGATGTTGCGGAGCGTGGGGATTTGGGTGAGGTGGGGAGGGGAAAGAGAGTGAGGGGCACCGGGAGAGGAGGGGCACCTGGAGAGGAGAGGGGGGGTGTGGAAAGTGAACTGCGGTCCAACTGATGGGGGAGAGTGAGGCCAAGCAACAGAGTGTGTGTGTGTGTGTGTCGTCACTCCGCCTCAGGCCAATGAGAGGTGTGGGGGCGGGCGGCCCAAGGGACCAATGAGAATTCCCCTAGGGACACAGGAAGATGCAGACAGGCATACAGTGCTTTCACAAATATATAATAATATATATATATATATATATAGATGTAGCCAGGTCCCCTCTGTCCCGCGACCCCCCCCCTCATTACCTCCGCTGCCGGGGGTCACTCAATAGACCCGCCGGCACTTCTGGAGGGTGGGGGCCATGCAGGGAGCGCTTCGGCGCTCCGGAGGTTTCCGGCGGCTCCTGTGCAGGGTGCCGCCATCTTGAATGAGTCCGCACATGCGCAGTAGGTTCCGGCGGCCCCGACGAGTTGCGCATGTGCAGTGGCAGCCCACAAAACCCTAGCCTACCAGGGAAGGCTCTAAGCAGGTACTACGAGTCCCATGAGCCTTAGAGGACCCCACGTGATGCCAGGAACCCAATAGGGCTTAGGATCTCCCTGCAGAGAGGCTTTTTGGATACATTTCGTGCACTGAGCCCACGTTAGCAGTCCGGACCAGGAAGAGCTATGGGAAGGAGGTGAGTGCAGGGGTCTGTGACCCACTGCATTAGGCCAGCAGCCCCCTAGGCCCCAGTTAGGTCCTGAGCCCCTCACAGCTTGTGGTGCTACAGGGATAGGCCCTAGGTTAGGGACCCTGTCACATTAGTACCAGTGTTAGATAGGGACACAGCGGACGCTGCGCTCCCCGAGAAGAGGCTTGGGCTCAAGCCTATGCCCAAAGAGACAAAGACTATCTCCAGGGTGGGATCGCCCCTTGCGGACCCTCATGCAAGGAAGCACCGTATCACAGACGGGATCACCAAGCGGCGGATCTTTTTCAATGTTGCTTGCAGGCCCGTGTGCAGGAGCGCTCGGCAGGTACCTTCATAAGTGCACCAAAAAAATCACCTATCCATATATATATTCTCACATAGTGGCAGCGCTGACCACAGAACAAAGGGGTTAACTGTGGACACGGTGTGGGGTACACGGTGGTGGTTGGAAGGTACACTCCTAGTGTAGTGAATGACACTTTGGACTGCGTTACATGTTGTGGAGTTACCCCCTAGGGGGAGTAGTATTATAAAGTACACAGTGGTTATTGTTGAAATTGATGTAAAGTGTTATGGTTATTCTGCGTATACAGTAAACTTGTTATATACATCTCAGTGTATGTACTTATTGTGTATGTCGGTCCTGTGTAGGCAACCTTCTACATTCCTAGAACCCTACACAGGTGGAGGTGCTGCAAACCAGATCAATACGGAAGACTCACCCCAGGTTCCCAGTAAGCGGAGGCTCAGGCCTCTTGTGAACCTACAGGTATACGCACCACACCTGGTAACACGTAGGTTTCCCCTCACACACATTATATCTGTGATTGGGATAAGTGAAGTACCCATTACATTTGGAGGCGCTGCTGAGATCAGACCTGGGGTGCCCCTTTCAATTCAGTACTATCAGAGATCAGCAACATGTTAATCCCTTCAAGTCAAGAGGTCCATGCGTGGGCCATCACAGCCCGGGAACCACCTAGTTACGTAGTGGCAGTAGGGAACGTTCCAGCGTTAGTGGTGGAAAGTGACATCTGGGACTCTCTGTGGAAGCTCCTGGGCCTAGATAAAGTATAGTGCTGGGGCAGAGTGTATGACTCTACTGCTCATTGGAGCAGCATACTATTCACCGTACGGCAGGACATATGCCAAGAAACGGACCCGGACATCCTAGTAGCTCCCGAGGCCCCGTCAGAAGGTTACCCCCTTATATACTCAGACTTGCCAGAAGTATGAGCAATGTTTTCATCAAGGGACACTACCCAGTCCCCCCAGGTTCCAGAGGAACCGTCCAACAGTACTTGGCCACCTACTGCACCGGTGTCAAGTACCCCAAACCGGGTAGACCGTTCTCCACATAAAGTCTCCTTTACCCCAAGCTCTCTCACGGGAGCCACCAGTTGGGCTGACAGTCCTCCCCCTTCACCAGCACCCGCTCCCCATGGGCTGAACCCCTGGCCTATCAGAGACAATAGGGTAACTAATGAAGATTCCGTAATGGGGGTGACGCTACCACAATTCGTAGAGGCCATCACCATGGTCTCCCAGTCACAAAGCTACCGGAAACTCAAAGCCTTCTCTGGAGTACTTCCAACACAGGGGGAGGAAGGGATAGACTCTTGGAGGGAGAATGCGTTAAAAGTCATAGAGGAATGGTCGTGCACTGACGCAGTGAAAAGGCAGCGGATCATGGAGTGTCTTAGGCCTCCAGCTTCTACCATTGTAACCATCCACAGGGACCAACACCCCGAATTGACGGCTTTGGAGATGGTGGAATTCCTGCTGGAAGCATACGGGCTAGCAGAAGATGAAGGAGCAATCTGGACGAGGTACTATAATCTTTATCAGAAAGAGGGGGAAGACTTGTCGGCCTTTATACGCTGCCTACAACTGATCTTAGGAATCCTACTCAATCGTAAGTTGATTCCCGCCTCTGGAATGGATGAGGCGCTTTGTAAGCAGTACCTGCAGGGATCAAGCCCCACTCACCCATAGCCAATATGCTCCGCAGCAGACTAATGGAAGGGAGCCCCCCTACGTTCACCGGGTTGCTGCGGCAAGTGAAAATTCATGAAGCACATGCCTTGTTACACTCTCCTGCAAAACCCAAGAGCCCTTCCGTCTCAAAAGGAAAGGGGTCTAGGGAGAAGAAGGATCTCACAGTTCCATGCAAATCAATGACTACACTCAGCTGGGCTGTAACACCTCCCTCCTATCAGGGAGGACTCCTTGCAGTCCTCCAGTCCTGCCCCCTTTTCCCATAGGCCTGCCCAGCCTTATTATGCCTGTGCTGCCCATAACTCGTCGCTCGACATAATTCTGTATGGAAGCATTTGACTACTCTCTCAGTGACTCCTCAGGTATTGACGTGGATTGGACGACTACCCCCTCTGGCTCTCGACTTTGGCTCTACTTGGACTTCGTGACTTCTGGCATCCCTGACACATGGCTTATACCTTCGACCTTCCACAACTCTCCAATCCCTGACCTTGGCAACGGCAATAACTACTCTTCCTCTACTACCGTTACTGGCAAGTATTGTCTTCCTTACTATACCTGGCCTGGCAACACTAACACCACACTCCGGACGTGCTCCCTTTGCTGCGGGTGCGTGTATCCCTACGTCCCACCTCAGCACAGGAGACGTGTCTGGTCTGCGTGCAGCACCGGCGTAACAAAATGTCAGTGGAATTCCTGGATCTCAGGATCTCTCTCAATGGGGATGGATTTATTGAAACAGATATTTTCCGCAAAGTGACTGCTACTAATTCTATTCTTCATGCAAGTAGCAGTCATCCGCCCCATCAGATCAAGGGGATCCCCGTGGGTGAGTTCCTGAGACTCAGGAGAAATTTCTCCACACAAGCAATCTATACTATCAGAGCCAATGAAATGACATCAAGATTCCTACAATGGGGGTACTGCAGGACCTCGATTAAACAAGCTAGGAGAATCAGTGAGGCCAGGCTCCGATCTTCTCTTCTGGTTGCAGAAAAGGACAATCGAATGGCACCGGACAAGAAAATCAGGTTTATTGCCACATACGACAGGAACTGGCAGAGTTATCGCAAGGCTATCCAGAAACATTGGCATTTGTTGCGATCCGATTCGGATCTATGCCAAATTTTAGGACCAAGAGTGGATCTGGTAAGCCGCAGAGTTCTGAACCTAAGGGATAAATTGGTTCGGAGTCATTATAGTGTCAATAAGGCTCCCACTTCCTCTCCAAAAAGATGACCCCGGGATTTCTTGCCTATAACACATGTTCAGCATGCCAATATATGATGAATACATCTTTTTTTCTGAACACACAGAATTCAAGGACATTTAAGATTAAAATGCCTTTAAATTGTAAGAGTAAGGCAGTAATATACTCTCTTTCATGTCCTTGTTCCAAAACATGTATTGGGATGACGACGCGAGAAGTTCGCTTCCGCGTCCTTGAACATGTTAGAAACATAAAAAACGCAGAGCAGGACTTCCTTAGGGGTAAGAAATTAACCACAGTGGCAAGACACATTAAAATCTTTCATGACTCCAATCCAGGCTTATTGTCAGCTTTTGCCTTTGATCATGTTTCACTGGGGTTACGGGGCAGAGACTTAGAGAGACGCCTTTTGCAGAGAGAGTGCCGGTGGATTTTTACATTGGGTACTCTCCTCCCCCATGGCCTTAATGAATATACAGGTTATGCCATGTTTCTGTAATTTACGGAATGTTCTCTCTTTTTCTCCTCATGATGTATCCACCAGGGGGACCGTATATGATTCACATAATTATTTTTTTTGTATGAACTTAATTTTAGTTTATACATTTATGATAAACTAATTTAATTACTATATAATTTATTCACAATTTTATATTTACGGGGTCTTTATTGTTGGAATAGTTATGAATTTTTTTTTATAAATAAATATAATATACCCTTTAAATTTGACACTTATATTAATTCCATTTATGTTCTTTATTATTTATTTTTTATTGTTTCGTTATTATTCATCATTTTTTATTAATTTTCATTCATTTATTATTTTGGGAAGGTATATCTTTTTATATATCTTATCCCTTTTATTTTAATTAACATTATATCAACTTCAATTTCACCATTATACAGTATTAGTCTATATGAATTAGTAACATTAGCATTTATTATATTATATTATATATACTGATATTTAGATTAATAGAACACATTTATCACATATCAAGGGATTTATACTTTTAGTATTATTACACAGTTTGGGTGGTTTAAATTTCATCACATTATTACACATTTTTTGCATCTATACGACCTCATAGCCCCTGTGTGTTCCTCCTCTTTCTATGGCAGTAATATTAGATTTGAGGAATCTGTGCTTATCTGACATTCATTTGTGCAATGGATCTTTTCTGCAGTAATCCCTTTTGTTTATACTGTATTTGCTAATTTGTGCTTTCCCCTATATACCTTCTGACTTAATCCTTTTAGTCAGGCAAACTCTTGTGGAGTGAAAACTTCCATAGAAGATGTTTCTCTTTCCTGGCTGTGATGAGCTGTTCGTTCCACTACCTTGTCCGGGACAGTGATGTATTCACGTGATGTGGACACCGCAAGCTCCATGGTGATAATCGGGCGAATACAGATCAAGCGTGGCTTTGTTTACATTCTGAAATGGAAACCTCGCTTGGATGACAAGAAGGGAGGCGGATACTGTTTTGCAATTACGTGCCTCACCATGCTGACATGCTACAACCTCTATTAGCTCATTACATATTCACTGCTATTGCCGGTCCACTCGCGAGACTTCAAGCAAAATGTAATGTGTGGGCTTCTCGGATTGGAGCAATGCTCGATAATGAACTACTAGGAATCGTGTTCCCATTTTATGCCAGTTAGACCAGCCTACTATTATGCAGTGATAATTTGTATCTTATGAATCAGCTGCTTATGCCCTGTGCTAGCAACCTCATTGGACTACGCTAATTGATTTTGTGTATTTAAACCTCAATTGGACGCTACTTCATTAAGCCCCTAGAAGTAGCAAAGGGTGCAAAATGTCGCGTCGGGCTTGTCTTTGTGAGTACTCCCATTGGATCCCCTGCATCGGCTGTGAACTCTCTCTGCAACAATGTTACAGATTTTTTGCCTTTCATACCATCTTAGGACTTCACAACAAGGACATAATTTTCATGATGATCTGCAAGTATATACTATGACTTTTTCATTTCATCAGTGGTGACCTCATGTTATTTATTTGTTTCCTTGGGGACCTAGGTGGTGCTGTTTTGGCAATTATCATTTTCAGCAGTCAGCATTTCACAGCATACAGCTGAGTTAATAAAAAAAAATTGACCGGCCGGTCTTCACATATCTCAGGAGTTGACTATACATTTTTCCCCCTGAGTAGCAATATCCTGTTCTCATTATATATTTATTTAGGACTACAGTATTGCTTTAATATCTTGTATTTTTTACAGCTGCATGAATTCTTTGGGGATTGTTTTAACTTTGTATCTTTTCAGTGTTTTCAATGTCCATGAATAAACATTTTCTCATTATTATTTTGCTTGAGTGCTTTTAGGGGGACACATTTCTTTTTTCTCTTTTCACCTTTATATATATATATATATATATATATATATATATATATATTAGAAAAAGAAAAGAGAAAAAGCACCCGATCCTTGTGTAAAATCAGATGAACATTTTAATAAATCATGGACAAGACAAATGCACACTTACAATTTGTCTGATTAAAATAAGCATTTTATGGGACCTGCCCATGCACCAATCGAAGACTCCACAGTCACCTCCGCTCTGCAATCTCACGATCAGTTCGAGACCCAGTGGTTGAGAACGCCGTTTTCTCCAAGGTGTATAGATTATCATCCGTCAGGAGCTTCTCAGCAGCGTGCGTCCGCCATTACTCCCACGCATGTGGTACTGGATACCGGAAGGACTTTCCTTGTGGTTACTGTGTCTCTCTCTGGTGTCGAAGGCAGGTCAGCCACCGTAGTTGCAATGCAAACCGTCCCTACGCGTTTCTTCCGCCTTTGCGGATTTCATCAGGGGATGGACACCAAGGGGGCTAGCTGATGTTAAATAGTCCCTCACATCAATGGCTCACAGGTTTATTTAATACCAATGGTGTCATTAAATCAAGTTGATATCTGGTGCAATATAATTGAAAACTCTATTACATTTAAACTTCACAGAATTTGAAACGTTAGTGCATTTAACAACAGCAAACGAGGATACTATTGCTGATGGAATAATTGGCCAATTTATATGCAGATTACATACTAACATGAACAGGATATGAACATAGAAAAGAACTTGTTCCAACATTCATGTACTAAAAAATAAAGAAATGTAAAGAATATATACAGAATATAATTAGATAGAATAAAAAAAAATTATTTCTTACATATGTATATCAGTCATAAACAAATTAATTATCACATATTATATACATATCCTACCTATAACCAATAATATAAATATAATATCTTTAAATTCTATAAACCACATATATATATAATAAATATAAAAAAAAAATATAAAAATAATGAATCCAAATACCGTAATAATATCTAGAATATAATAATTGTTCAGAAAACGAATAGATGCATACTTAAGCTTGAAAAAGAGAAAAATATTTCATATGTCTCTCTATGTGTGAACTTGAAAGAAGAGATGAAACAGTGACTATTGATTGCAAGGGACAAGCCAAAATTTCTATATGGCTATAGATTTATATATCAAATGTAGCCCTTTTGGGTATTTTGAGTCCTAATTGGTCGAGTTACAATTGTTCCCAAATAAATTTATCTATATCCTTGTGAATAAAGGATCCCTATAGATATAATGGGGGCAAAAATTGATCCAGCATATGAGGAAAAGGGGACCTAGATTACAACCACCCCAAAAAGAATATTCTATAAATATATCAGTGTGACGACTAATATTCGTACTAGTTCTAAGTATAATACCTATATAAGGAATGAGAGTGTGTTAATAAATGTCTATTATTGACTAATATATATTGAGTAATAAGAGAAAAAAGCGGAGCTCTATTTTGCTTATGAGAAAGGGAAAGAATTACCAGCAAGCCAAAAAAACAGCAATCCAAGTGAAATGGACTAACTAATATTTGAATAAAATTTGAATTTAAATTTGATGTTTTATATTGTGTCTTGTGTAAACATAATTTATATATTTAATAAGTGAACTTAATTTCTAGTCGTGATTATTACATAGTGACTTATTATGATTCATAAAGAAATGTGATAAAAATAATAATTGTGAATATTGTGTGTTTGTGATGCAGTGCTGACCAAATGTCCCACAGTTACACCAACTAGGACCTCAGAGGGAGCATGCTAAACATGCTCAACCCAGACCTCTGAGATCCTGTCAATGGGAGTGAAATCTATATTACACTATAGTGCTTATATCAATACAGTCGTTTAGACCCCCTGGACTCAATGTCTCTAATTTTGGCTTGTCCCTTGCAATCAATAGTCACTGTTTCATCTCTTCTTTCAAGTTCACACATAGAGAGACATATGAAATATTTTTCTCTTTTTCAAGCTTAAGTATGCATCTATTCGTTTTCTGAACAATTATTATATTCTAGATATTATTACGGTATTTGGATTCATTATTTTTATATTTTTTTTTTATATTTATTATATATATATGTGGTTTATAGAATTTAAAGATATTATATTTATATTATTGGTTATAGGTAGGATATGTATATAATATGTGATAATTAATTTGTTTATGACTGATATACATATGTAAGAAATAATTTTTTTTTATTCTATCTAATTATATTCTGTATATATTCTTTACATTTCTTTATTTTTTAGTACATGAATGTTGGAACAAGTTCTTTTCTATGTTCATATCCTGTTCATGTTAGTATGTAATCTGCATATAAATTGGCCAATTATTCCATCAGCAATAGTATCCTCGTTTGCTGTTGTTAAATGCACTAACGTTTCAAATTCTGTGAAGTTTAAATGTAATAGAGTTTTCAATTATATTGCACCAGATATCAACTTGATTTAATGACACCATTGGTATTAAATACACCTGTGAGCCATTGATGTGAGGGACTATTTAACATCAGCTAGCCCCCTTGGTGTCCATCCCCTGATGAAATCCGCAAAGGCGGAAGAAACGCGTAGGGACGGTTTGCATTGCAACTACGGTGGCTGACCTGCCTTCGACACCAGAGAGAGACACAGTAACCACAAGGAAAGTCCTTCCGGTATCCAGTACCACATGCGTGGGAGTAATGGCGGACGCACGCTGCTGAGAAGCTCCTGACGGATGATAATCTATACACCTTGGAGAAAACGGCGTTCTCAACCACTGGGTCTCGAACTGATCGTTAGATTGCAGAGCGGAGGTGACTGTGGAGTCTTCGATTCGTGCATGGGCAGGTCCCATAAAATGCTTATTTTAATCAGACAAATTGTAAGTGTGCATTTGTCTTGTCCATGATTTATTAAAATGTTCATCTGATTTTACACAAGGATCGGGCGCTTTTTCTCTTTTCTTTTTCTAATAGGCACTATGGGAACTTGGTGAGCCCAAGAAGAAGCAGCCTGGACCTTTGTTTTATTCATTCATGGACTTCATTTGGACTTAAGTATTATTTTTTATAGTTTAATTTTTTGTATTTTTATGCTTTTTTATATGTTCAACAGACCATTTCATTTTTTCATATTTTTTGTACATTTTTTACAATTAGATTTTGTTTGATTCATGTTGCTATAATATATTTTATTCCAATTGTTATAGGTAGGCACTAGTTGGTTCATGTAAACATCATACTCAATTTTGATATTTGGTGCAACATTTTGGCACACGTCACCAGGGGGGCAGCAATTTGGGTGTGTTGAAAAAGGAGCGCTGTCTTTAAAACTGTTCATATATATATATATATATATATATATGAAAAAGCCGCAAGGTGAAACACGTGTAGAGTGGGAGCTGCTGCAGTGAACCTGAGACTCAATTTGGTGACACGTATTCCCTAGTTGACTTTGGGACTTACTACCATTTGGATTCTGATATCTGCCGGAAACTGCTGTCTGGCATCTTTGAGCTATAGTACTGTACTCTTCATCTCAAGGGGGGATGAGCATACCATTTTTTCTTTATTCCCAATGCTACAATCGATGGACTTTACATATTATTTGTTCATTCAGACCTTATGTTATCCTGGATATAATTGGACATTTGTTAATTTTTATGTTAGGATTTTTTGTGACACTTAGATTTCTTTGTGTCATTTTTTCCAACGTTATAATCCATCTTCACATATTTTTTCCTGGATTTCGGCACACTTCCCACCACAGAGGGTTAATTTTGTACCTTTATGGTTTCCATCTTGCTGTGTGTATGATTTATATGTGTATGATATCAGCTTATCCATTAGTGTGTCCCTTAGGTCTTTTTGGTTCATATTGTGACCGGCCGGTCTTATTGATCCAGGGAAATAGTTTCACTGGGATCTCACCTGACATTTTTCTTGCATTAGCTTGATATTCATGTATAGGTTTAGACTTTTTATATGGGCCACAAGTTTTATGTAGTCACTTAGTCCATTTCAGGGTTCTGCTTTGTGTTTGTATCATGTTTTAGTTTGTTACAATTGAGGACATTAAAGTTATATTTTTTGGGGGGGATTTTTTGAGTGCTCATTTTGAGACTTCTTGTGTCTCTGTTGTATTATATATATATATATATATATATATATAAATATATATATATATATATATATATATATATATATATATATATCATAGAAAAAGAACAAAAAGCACTCCATAATAATAGTCACTGGTGTGGGTGCAGATCCTATAATGAAGAATAAGCAAGACGATACTGTTTCGAAACGAAATCAGCAGGCAGCACTCCAGAATTGAACAAACAAATGTATTGAAAATGGGACCTTTGACAAACGTTGGTTTTGTGTTTATTTTTTCAATACACTTGTTTGTTCAATTCTGGAGTGCTGCCTGCTGATTTCGTTTCCAACGGTATCATATTGCTTATATATATATATATATATATATATATATATATATATATATATATATATATATATATATATATATATATATATATATATATATATATCTACAGAAAAAACAAACAAAAAACAGGCGCACTCATAGCGTATTAAGGTTTACAAATTTATATGGGGTACGATGTGTAAAAATGCACACTCACAAACATAAGGGAAATAAAAGCATTCATGAGTTATACTGAATCGCCAGCCCAGGTGCAGTATACAGCCGCTCCAGTACCGTTTGATGTGGAGGAATACAGCGACACTGCAGTTCTACTCCATATACCGGAGCAAGTGGAAAATGTCTCTCTACTTCCAGCCCTTAATACGCTATGAGTGCGCCTGTTTTTTGTTTGTTTTTTCTGTAGATATCTTGGAGGGAGTGGTTACCCCCTGTATTCAGGCTGCAAAGACTCAACTGGACAGCGTTTGGAGTTGGATTTTGATTTGTATTTCTTTTTTATATTTGGACACTATTCATTCATCTATTTTTATTTTTTACATGTGTTTTTTATTACTTAGTTTTTAATAGCATTATATTTCATCATTATTTGCCTTATTATCAATTAGATTTAGGTGGCGCCATATAAACTATATTTCTGCTCTCCTCCTGACAGTAATTCCTGTTAAGGGCAGGTTCGCCAGGAGTAATCATGGATTTTCCCTGCTTCAGACATTGCCCTGAGTCAGTGAAGGTAGGTCACCTGACCCTGTGTCCAATCAAGAAACACAGAGGCGGTGCCAGCTGAAGCTACTTAGAGCACTGTCATTTCCTATTTAGTGGTCGTAATTAGTCATTGTGAGTTAGCTAGTGAGAGGAGTGGCGCTGATAGACCTATAGGGACATAGGTGGACCAAATACCTCCTGCCCTGCCTAGGGGGCAGGGGAAGAGCTAGACCCACTCTGGGTGCGCTAGGCCCAGTATAGTGTAAAACATAAAAACAGACGTGCATGCCCCATAGTGTTATACAGTTATTACATTTACTGGGTTGAAGAAACCTTTAAAATTCACACTCACAAACGTATGTGTTAAGATCACAATTTGAAAAATCTGATTACAGGTGGGGTGTGCTGCTGCTGGAGTCCCAGACTCCAGGTTGGAAATCGGATGGCACTCCTCAATTCCAAGGCTCCAGATCCAGATGGCCTCCGTTGTATTCTGCCGTGGTGGATGTGGGGCAACTCAGAGGTGCAGGGGAACTCCAATGATGCCGTGGAGGGATTCTAACTCAGCGTACCTACTGTAGTATCTGGAGCTGGTTCAGGAGCTTCTCCACTTGCCCTGCGTTTTCCTCCCTTCCAGCCCTGGAATATATCTGTCCCTCCCCCTTAAATTTAAACCACCTTTAGCAATGACTAACACTGTTTGGGACTTTTTCCTCATTAACTTTCTGTGTACGGAGCCTAGGAGAGATAATAACAGGATATATATTATATAATATACATGTATTAGCTGATAAAATGTTGTTTCCTTAAAAATATTAAAATGTACTAACAACTTAATTTTAACTTTGAGTTTTATATCCCACTTTTTCTTACATAAAAACCTCAATGCCATGTCAAATGCCAGTAAATTGTTGAAAAATACTTAATTAAAGCCCTTTCTCATGGAATATATCAAGAACATATCATTTTAATTCTATGAATACTTAACAGTGACTCAAGTTTCTTCAATTGCAGAGTAAACCTGCTAAAGAAGTACTATACCAATGATTACTTGACAGGAAAGGGCACATTGACTAATACACTGTAGCTGTAGTAAATCAACTCAATCAGTCATTTACTGTAGCTAGGTTTTACTGGTAGGAATGCTACAACAAATTTCTTACAAAGCAACCTTCTATATGAAAGATGATATGGAATGCAAATGAAAGTAAAACCACTAAAAAAGATTAAGAAGACCTTGAGAGTGTGCATTTTAGTGGGGATTCTTGTATGAGTTACATTGAAGAAAACAATTTTCTCCTTTTATTGTGTCTGTATTTAAAGTCTAGTCAGCTGTTTTCAAAGTAATATGAAAATAATGGTGATTTAAGAAAGTTCAGACACTTAAAGGTGTAATGCCATCTAGCTGAACAGAAACCAACTTTTTGGAATTAATTTAAAAGACCATTATATATATATATATATATATATATATATATATATATATATATATATATATATATATATATATGAAAGAGAAGAGAGGGCTCACGCCCCATGGCATATAACGTACATTTATTGATTTGATAGGACAAGGGAGGGGGGGAAGAATAGCACTCACAAGGTAAAAGTTAAAATCAGGCAATTGTGAAATTATATCACCCCCAGCCGGATGTCTTCACACCGCCTCCGCAGTTAGAGTGTCACTTCATGGGTTCGCAGAACACCACGGTCTGCAAATATCCTCAATGCATCTGTTTATGGCCTCAGTAAGTCTCCTGGATGTTGAAGCCGAAGATGTGCTCCGCGTGTGCTTCTGGCTCAAACACTCGCTGCGTGATGACGTAGTGTAGTGCGCGCAGTGACGCTCCCTGACGCGTTTCATCACACACGGGCGGCTTTCTCAAAGGGAAGTATAGTGAGTCCACTGGCTGATTATTTATGCCACATTCGTATCATAGCAACCCGTTACTCACTCTCTCATTGGTGAAGTATGTGGACAGACAAATTGTAGCACCAATCGGTGCATTCAATAGCTTGATTATTGTACCTAGATGGTAAACTGCGATATTAACCATAGAAAGAGAGTGGGCAAATGCTAACTAAAATAAACACACAAGATAAATAATTAATAATACCTAGGAACATAAACTCTTAGAAATTTTTAACTGTTAAAATAATTCCTGGCAGTGTATGTTGCACTCCAAATGTATATAAATATATATATATTGCTAAATTCATCAATCCTATATCAATACTAAGTGGAGTGCAACCTATACACTACAAGAAATGGAGCAAGCATGATACATAAGGTAAAAAATTAATTAATAATTAGTTATGGGATCTAATAAGTCCCATTAAATTGAATAAAAAAATATGAATTCAATTTATATTAATAAAACCAGACATATATTTGTTAAACAATACACCTCAAAGATATTGATATTTAAACTGACATACTGTACAGTACCAGAACCCAATAGAGATACTAGTGTATCATATGTAATGTGCATAGATCACAATCAATTCAACTATAATTCCATATATTTACACGAATCCTAAGACATACAGAGAGGGAGAAGGATGTAGAAAAAGGCTAAATGCATTACTAATCCATGATATGTATTATAGAATAATAAAAGGTACATATAATATTGCAATCTAAAAATTCTATAGATGTTAATTTAGAGAACCAATGTTCAAATTGCAATACAAATTGAATCCAATTGAAACTGGATCCAATTATAACTAAATTCAGATTAGGAGCAGGGAGAGTCATAGAAGAGTACCAGAACTATACAAGAGTGCTTGTATCTAAACACTCATTGAGTCCACCGGGGGCAAGAGTGCCCAACCGGTGGATCCAGAAGGTTTCTTGACGGCTGTATATATACAGTCATGTGAAAAAGAAAGTACACCCTCTTAGAATTCCATGGTTTTACATATCAGGACATAATAACAATCATCTGTTCCTTACCAGGTCTAAGAATTAAGTAAATACAACCTCTGATGAACAAAACACATGACATATTACACCGTGTCATGATTTATTTAACAAAAATAATGCCAAAATGGAGAAGCCATGTTTATCTCACATAGGAAGAAGGAAATGGTTCTACATATATATAAAAGCCGGTGGGTGTTGTGTCTGGTAAGCTTATGCCACAGCTAACGAGAGTCAGATAGTTATAAAGTTTAGACATAAAGCAGACAAAGAAAGAGAGTATGTCTATTGACACATGATGAGAAAGCAAGTAAAAAGAAAGAGAGAGAGAGAGGCATACATATTTGGTGACATCAGAAGGGATTAAAGGAAAGACATGCGAGGGAGATATGAGGGGGAAAAGAAAGAAGGGAGGGAAATAGAAGAATGGAGTGGGGATAGAAAATGTAGTAAAGGAGGGGTGAAGGTGGAAGAGAGGAGGGGTGAAGAGAGGCAGGAGGAAGGAGGAGGACAGAGAGGAGAGGAGGGAAGAGGAGAAAGGGGGAGAGGATAGGGCAGATAAGGTGGGGGAAAGAGAGAGAAGGTGGCAAAGAGTGAGACAGAAGATGGGGAGAGAGAGAAGGGGGAGGAAGAAAAAAGTAGCAGAGGTAAAAGCATGTTGACACTATACTAAATACTATATATATGCTGTGTGTGAATATATATATATATACAGCTGCGACCACCTTTATCCTAAGGTGGCCATAGCTGAGCCGCTCTGATAACCGCAGGCCAGACGCGATCTGTTTTCTTTTTTTCCGGAGCGGTTTTCGATATGTTAGCGCTCGGATTTTTAGCGCTGTCTGCAATACTGCAATACCATCTAAAAACTCAGGTGAGCGTTCGCGAGCTGTTGTCTTAAAAGTCTAATATCAATTCAACCTACAGTACAGCCGTACATTTTCTGCAAGTCTGTGTGTACGTGTGCAGTAATTGTAAATTTGAAGATTTATACAGTATTTCAAAAATATAACTTTTTGTGTCTTCTTCGAATATAAAATTATCACATTTCTACAGTATATGTATTATTTAGTAATCAATACTTTTACTTCTTTTCATACTGTTTATTTTATGCGCATGCGTGTACTGTACAGTATGTCTAATTTGAACATTGTTGAAACGCATAGGCGTGTTACAGTATCACATTTCGGCACATTAAACATTATGATGGCGTTTTGAAAATATTTATTTGAACTGATAATCCATCATACAGCGCTCTCCCCCACGCACACACACAAGGCTCAAGGATATCAACTTCTTATCTACACCTCTCCCACACCACTAATTTGTAATGGATGGCTTTCTGGCTTGAATCTTCCCGAGGGTGGCACCACATTTCTGCGCATGCGTGTATGACTTCCCATTCATTTAGAAGTTAGTTCAAGTTTTAAAAAAATATATATTTTTTTTACGGTTATCGGCATGGGCTTGCATAACAAATCTGGATATTATGCGAATCAAGTTTAAAAATATATACTTTTTTCGGTTATAGACATGGGCTTGCATAACAATTCTGGATATTATGAGAATCCATTTTTAAAAATATATATTTTTTCGGTTATTGACATGGGCTTGCATAACAATTCTGGATATTCTGAGAAAAAAGTTTTTATTTTTTGTTATTTTTTTTTGTTTCTCGATATGTGCTGTGCCTGCATAACAATATTTTGATATTCTGATTATTAATCAGTACTGTAGCTTTTTAATTCTACACTAGTCATGCACATGCTTTATGACGTGGGTGGCATACTGTGATTTTAATTTGGGGGTGTGGGGATCAAAACATTATGATGACTGTAGGCAGACGCTCACAGAGGTATGCAAGGGAGACTGATTATAGTGAAATTAAATAAGCCTTTTATTGCGCCTTTTCCTTAACATCAGGAAACCATCCAAACAAGGGGTAAACAAAGCTTCTATTCACTTGGGAACAAAGAAAAACCTGGCGCCAAAAGTTCATTGGATAATCCTGTACTCCTCAGGGGATCAGCACACTTGCTTGACAGGCCATATAGGGGAAAAAACACAAACAGACACAGATCATAGTGCAACACTGTAGGGTTAAAACAGGTCTACACTAATACACACACTGCACATATAACATAGAGACTCCTAGTGACTATAAAAACTATTTATTAAATAAAAAGAACTATGCCATAAAATGGTTTGGACAAATGAGAACACCGCTGGTCATCCAGATATGAAAAATCAGAGCCCTACTTACAAGTAGCAAGGCAAATACAGGCAATGCAACAAAGAGTCTTCCGGCTGCTGCTGATGTCTTTGCAGAGATGTGATTCCTGCTGCACCGTGACTCTCGTGCTGACTCTCCCTCCAGGGGTTAACAGGAACAGTGGCAGTGTTGGAGGCCTGCTTGTGGGGCTCACAGCTCTCCTCCACGTGAGGCTGCTCTCCTCACTTCCTCCTCCGGTTACACAGGCTGTCTCAGCGTGCCTGCACGCGAGTGTGCACGTGCCCTTAAAGGGACAGTACAAACGTCCTGTATGCCAAGAACTAACGGCTGCAATGGGGCTCAAATGTGACCAAGTGTCCCAAAAAGTCCAATACCAAGCTCAAAGTGACTGTGTCACCTGCCCTACGCGTTTAGTGGATGTTACTCCACTTCCTCAGGGGCTACAAAGACTGACACTGAATGACATGTACATATACCCTAACCAATTAAAAATTAATTGCCCAATTAGGCTGTATAGCCTGCATGTCATTAATATCAAATCACTACGTCTCTAACAACATAATACACATACAATACATTAAACAACATTAAAAACATTCAGATATCAACTGATAACCATATATCCCAAAATTGAGGCCAGATGTAATATCATAATAGGCATTGATATATACCAAAATGCCAAATTGTGGCCAAAGGATAAACAAACCTGCTTAAGCCACTTAGTATGCTACTGCTGGTACAGAGTCAAATGGATAAGGTGTCATCCATTAAGTAATGGTTGCATTTAACTAATGTTTGTTTGAGCCATTTCATCTACCTAAAAAGGAGCCCAATTCAAAATCAATATTGAGCCCATATGGGGATAGAGTCTTAAGTTCATAGATCCAAAAGGCCTCCCTCCTATTGATGTGTTGAATGTTATTACCACCTCTCCAATTGGGTGTACACAATTCAATAGGTTGACAGATAAGGCCCTTTGGATTTTTGCCATGATGTACCAAAAAGTGGTGGGACACACTGTGTGATGTTAAACCCTTTTTGATGTTGTAGATATGTTCATATATACGTCTTTGAAACGTACGACCAGTGCGACCCACATATTGCAGGCCACAAGGACACTTCAACATATAAATGACAAACTCTGACTTACATGAAATATGTGACATGATTTTGTAGTTTTTGGCGGTGACATTAGATTTGAATTCTGTGCTACAACAGCTGTACTTACAGGCTATACATTTACTGCATGGTTTAAACCCATTTTTAACCTGATTGATGTACATTTTTATTTCACCTTGGTTTAAAGGGTAACTAGGTGCCAGTTTGTTCCTAAAGTTACCAGCTTTCTTAAAAACAATAGATGGCTGTGTTGATAGTATATGTGACAAAGTTGCATCCTGTAACAATATAGGCCAATGTTTGGCAAAAATATTCCTTATTTTGGGGGCCATAGCGTTATATTGTGTTATAAAGGAAATATTATTTTTCCCTTGGCTGTCCCCTTTGTCCTTATATTCCAGGAGTTTGTTCCTGTCCATATCTTGAACTAAAGAGATAGTATTCTCTAGTTCGTCTAAGGGATAGTTCCGATCTAGAAACTTATTTTTGAGTTCACCCGCCTGCTCTACAAAAGATTCCAACCTGGAGCAGTTGCGCCTAAGTCGGATGAATTGTCCTTTTGGAATATTCCTAATCCATTGCGGATTGTGATGGCTGTTGGCCATAACATAATTGTTGGCCTGTACAGGCTTAAAAAATGTTTGTGTATGAATGTGGTCATCAACAATACTAATATTTAAATCCAAAAAGTTAATGGTGGTTTTATCATATTGGCATATTAGTTTCAAATTTCTGTTATTGTCATTAAGGTACAAAATGAATTGATCTAATAAATCCAGTTCCCCATCCCAAATAAAAATAACGTCATCTATGTAGCGCCGCCATAGCATGGGATTAGATTTATATTAACACACAATTATTTTTGTTATAATTTACAGTATTATTTGCAGATATGTGGTACCGCCATGGGCACGAGGTTTGCCCCAAGTTATGCGAACCTTTTTATGGGGCAATGGGAGAAGGAGGCCATTTGGAACAACTGCCCATTTGGTGCAAGCCTCGTGCTATGGCGGCGCTACATAGATGACGTTATTTTTATTTGGGATGGGGAACTGGATTTATTAGATCAATTCATTTTGTACCTTAATGACAATAACAGAAATTTGAAACTAATATGCCAATATGATAAAACCACCATTAACTTTTTGGATTTAAATATTAGTATTGTTGATGACACATTCATACACAAACATTTTTTAAGCCTGTACAGGCCAACAATTATGTTATGGCCAACAGCCATCACAATCCGCAATGGATTAGGAATATTCCAAAAGGACAATTCATCCGACTTAGGCGCAACTGCTCCAGGTTGGAATCTTTTGTAGAGCAGGCGGGTGAGCTCAAAAATAAGTTTCTAGATCGGAACTATCCCTTAGACGAACTAGAGAATACTATCTCTTTAGTTCAAGATATGGACAAGAACAAACTCCTGGAATATAAGGACAAAGGGGACAGCCAAGGGAAAAATAATATTTCCTTTATAACACAATATAACGCTATGGCCCCCAAAATAAGGAATATTTTTGCCAAACATTGGCCTATATTGTTACAGGATGCAACTTTGTCACATATACTAACACCACAGCCATCTATTGTTTTTAAGAAAGCTGGTAACTTTAGGAACAAACTGGCACCTAGTTACCCTTTAAACCAAGGTGAAATAAAAATGAACATCAATCAGGTTAAAAATGGGTTTAAACCATGCAGTAAATGTATAGCCTGTAAGTACAGCTGTTGTAGCACAGAATTCAAATCTAATGTCACCGCCAAAAACTACAAAATCATGTCACATATTTCATGTAAGTCAGAGTTTGTCATTTATATGTTGAAGTGTCCTTGTGGCCTGCAATATGTGGGTCGCACTGGTCGTACGTTTCAAAGACGTATATATGAACATATCTACAACATCAAAAAGGGTTTAACATCACACAGTGTGTCCCACCACTTTTTGGTACATCATGGCAAAAATCCAAAGGGCCTTATCTGTCAACCTATTGAATTGTGTACACCCAATTGGAGAGGTGGTAATAACATTCAACACATCAATAGGAGGGAGGCCTTTTGGATCTATGAACTTAAAACTCTATCCCCATATGGGCTCAATATTGATTTTGAATTGGGCTCCTTTTTAGGTAGATGAAATGGCTCAAACAAACATTAGTTAAATGCAACCATTACTTAATGGATGACACCTTATCCATTTGACTCTGTACCAGCAGTAGCATACTAAGTGGCTTAAGCAGGTTTGTTTATCCTTTGGCCACAATTTGGCATTTTGGTATATATCAATGCCTATTATGATATTACATCTGGCCTCAATTTTGGGATATATGGTTATCAGTTGATATCTGAATGTTTTTAATGTTGTTTAATGTATTGTATGTGTATTATGTTGTTAGAGACGTAGTGATTTGATATTAATGACATGCAGGCTATACAGCCTAATTGGGCAAATAATTTTTAATTGGTTAGGGTATATGTACATGTCATTCAGTGTCAGTCTTTGTAGCCCCTGAGGAAGTGGAGTAACATCCACGAAACGCGTAGGGCAGGTGACACAGTCACTTTGAGCTTGGTATTGGACTTTTTGGGACACTTGGTCACATTTGAGCCCCATTGCAGCCGTTAGTTCTTGGCATACAGGACGTTTGTACTGTCCCTTTAAGGGCACGTGCACACTCGCGTGCAGGCACGCTGAGACAGCCTGTGTAACCGGAGGAGGAAGTGAGGAGAGCAGCCTCACATGGAGGAGAGCTGTGAGCCCCACAAGCAGGCCTCCAACAC
Source organism: Ascaphus truei (assembly GCF_040206685.1). Lineage (NCBI taxonomy): Eukaryota > Metazoa > Chordata > Amphibia > Anura > Ascaphidae > Ascaphus > Ascaphus truei. Next base: position 448,486,601 of record NC_134483.1, read on the forward strand.
TGCCACTGTTCCTGTTAACCCCTGGAGGGAGAGTCAGCACGAGAGTCACGGTGCAGCAGGAATCACATCTCTGCAAAGACATCAGCAGCAGCCGGAAGACTCTTTGTTGCATTGCCTGTATTTGCCTTGCTGCTTGTAAGTAGGGCTCTGATTTTTCATATCTGGATGACCAGCGGTGTTCTCATTTGTCCAAACCATTTTATGGCATAGTTCTTTTTATTTAATAAATAGTTTTTATAGTCACTAGGAGTCTCTATGTTATATGTGCAGTGTGTGTATTAGTGTAGACCTGTTTTAACCCTACAGTGTTGCACTATAATCTGTGTCTGTTTGTGTTTTTTCCCCTATATGGCCTGTCAAGCAAGTGTGCTGATCCCCTGAGGAGTACAGGATTATCCAATGAACTTTTGGCGCCAGGTTTTTCTTTGTTTTCACTTTCACTTTCTCTGTCAGTACTGACAGTATTACTAGGCAGCCTTTATATATTTATATTTTGCAATTGTCACACTGGTGTTTTAGTCTTTAGCGCTTGTGCACATTTTTTCTTTTTCACATTCTATTCACTTGGGAGTATTTCTAGTGAAATACTATGCAGTTCACAACTCCCTTAGATAAGCATGTCTCCCAGCCCCAAACATATAGCATGAATTAAGCAGGTATAAGAAGTATCATAAATGAAAGTCTTATCTGTTCCTTGTGGTATGGAGGGAAAATCTTCTCTTTCCCTGGTTCAGCTCCCTTTTCCTCAGGGTGTGTCAGCGTTCAGGTTTAGAAGTTTCCCCTGTACCTTGAAAGCAGCTCTGCTGTTTCTTCTGGCAGGGCTCAAGACTGTTTGTCTCCAAGTTTAGCTCAGGTGTGAGCTAAGGAGTCTCTCTTCCTGTCTCAAAAGACAGGCTTTTCAAAGAGTCTAATGAGGCAGGTGGTGTTTGTTAATTGACTACCAGCAGTTAACCATCACACTGCTGGATTAGAGGCACATTACCTGAACAGGGATAACTCCCCTGTTACATACCTCCCCTGTTTGTGGGAAGCTCGGGCTTGCCACGGCCAAAGCCCATCCTTCAACTTTCATTCTAGATATCTCTGTGACTTGAATGAGAGTGGATGGAGGAAGAGAACCCTCAGTCCTGCTGGGATTGGAGCCCTTTCTCCAGTTTATTCGTGTCTCCTCCTGAAGGTGCTTGAGATCAGCACTCCTCAGTCGCTCGAGGAGGACTTTTTCTAAGTATAGTCTTTTTTCTACGTGCGCGGTCATGAAATTTCCCTCACGTCGGGTGCTCGTCTTATTGTAGGCATACTGTGTGGCAGCAGTTGCAGAGCGTTTCAAAACAGCCCTTTGAGTTTTCCGCTCTTGAAGCTGTCTCTCTGCCCTTTTCCCACTCAATGGGGTTGCTAGTTCAGCCTCTTTGGGGTTAAGTTGCAATTCCACACCCACTTCCAGAGAATGTCCCATCTTTTCAGCTTCATCAGCTAAGGATTCTTCTGGTTTTGATTCAGCACGTGTACCTTCTTTTGTTGCCTGTTGGGTGGCTGAAGGTTTTGCTAGTGCTTGTTTAGGTGGTTCAAATTTTGCAACCTTGTCTTTCAGATGAGCGGTATTCCAAGCTCTCATGTCTTCATGGGTTTTTGAGGCTGTGGGATACTGACACTTAGTCAGGGTCAATACTTGTCTTTGTAGGACTGTAATCTCATCCGCGAGAGATCCCTGTTTTTTGAGTGCGTCTTGCAAGTCTCTTCTCAGGGAATTTATCTGCACGCTTTGCTTTCTCTGAGCTTGCTTCCACATTTTTATTGCATTGTGAAGCACTATGAATTTCTTTGCTCGGGCCACAGTTACTTGTTTTAGTTTCTGGACCTTCTTGTGCTCCCTTTTGAGCCGGGTCACCTGAGTTCTAAGCTTGGCCTCTGGCGATGCTTTGGTGACACTCAGGGTAGCCTTCAGTTTCTCATGCTGCTTTGCGGGGACATACTGGGTCATCAGACGTTCCTGCAGCAATTGAATTTCTTTATCAGCCTGCAGATTTTCTTCCTGCAGAGTTCGCTGCTTCTATTCGGCCTTCTCGAGGTGCGTACGCAGACCTTGCAGTTGGTTCTGCAGTCGGTGCTCTGCTTCAAACTTCTCACCTTCCAAAAGTCTATTTATTTCCTTAAGCTCGTGTAGCTTTTCATTCTTTTCCTTGACTTCGTCTGTCAACTGAAAATTTTCTTCTTTCAGTTTTAAGTTTTCTCTTTTTAATCTTGAATTTTCTCCTTTTTCAGTCTCTGCACTATTCAGGGCCTCTTTGCAGTCCTCCTTCCATTTACGCACATCGGCTTTGAGAATGACAGTCTCCTGGCGTAAGACTTTCTTCTCTAGGTTGAGGGTCTGAAGCTCCTTCTGAGAGACTTTGAGATCTGTATCAAGATTGACAATAGTTTCTTTAGATATGTCCAGCTCCTCAGTGAGACTGTGTAGTTCCTTTCTGGAAACTTCCAGATCTGTGCGGCAGCTGTTGATCTTATGATGTGAGGCATCCAGTGCTCTGCGGGTTGTCTGAAACTCTATCTGAGATACATCCACCTCTGTCCGGACATTGTTGACCTCCTGTTGTGAGGCATTCAGCTCTACGCGAAGAGTGTGAACCTCTTGCTGAAAGACTGTCATCTGCTTTAGTGCCTCCTCATACTTCCGCTTCAGCTTAGTCATAATTTTATCAGGTTGGCTTTTCTTGTCATCCATGCCGGAAATAGTAGCGTTTGCGGTATCTAGCTCAGTCTTGAGATCGTCCAATCCTGTTCCAGATTCAGAGTACATTGCAAGCACCGTCTTCTGTAACTCAGCATTACACTGGCGACACGTTTTATTGAAGCACAGCTAGCACCGCAAGCCGGGGGATGCCCCGGCGTGCTAGCCGCACTCCCTCAGCGTGCCGCGCATCACCGATGCGCGGTCACGCGTCATCTGGAGCCTGCGCCCCCTGCACGCGCGTCCAGGGCTCCCCGAGGGAGCCCTGGTGTCCCGCGATGTGGGGGACGGTGGCAGGGGGTTTCGGGGGACCCGGTGGACCCGGCAGCGGGAGGAAGAAAGCCCCGATCGGAGGGCGCTCCTCCGCTGCTTCGGCGCGCGCCCGGCACCCTCCGGCGTGCGCCAGGTTACTGCTGCGGCCGAGAACGGGCATATGCTCGAATAAACTCGGCCGCAGCAGTATCTTCTCTCTCAAGTTTCAATTGTTCTCGAAGTAGATCACAGTCACGCCTGGCAATTTTCAGGGCGTCTTCAGGGCTGGTCAAGGGATCGTCACTCACTGGTTCCAGCTCCGCTTCTCTGGGATGACTGGTTGAGGGTTCCTCACTGTTGGCACCGGACAGACACTTCTTTGGGGTACACGACTTCTGCCTTGGGCCCTCTGGATATTCGGTTATCCGCGGGACAAATTCTCCATTTTCTCTAGGCTGCAGGTCATCTCGGTCCTCCATTTTCTCCACAGGATCTGCGGACGTGTCTGTTCCTTCCACGGTACATGAAGAACCGCTTTTCTTTTTCTTTTTTCGCCTTTTGTTTTTGGATGACACCATCCCTTCAGGGATACTGGGGTCTCCATCTTCATTTGAAAATGTTTTTTTTCAACTTTGTCTTTATTAGTTTTTTGTGCATACATACATGGGAGAAAGTAATGTCGATAACTGTCCACAGTAGACACAGAACTGTCTGAGACGTACCACACAGAACATACACGTGATGGGGAGAGAACATGACAACACAGCCACAAACCCAGGACGACAATGGAGAGAGGGGGGGGGGGGAAGGTGGGGGGGAGGTGGGGAAGGTGGGGGGGAGGGGGGGGAAGTTCAGGCGATGAGTATCCATCTTTGCATTCTTGAGCCACGTCCATCAGACACTAGCTCCATCCATAGTGCAACACCCTATTATCTGCACGAGCAATACTGCGTCCACTCTTTTAGCAATACCCAGAGGGATCTACCTAGGGGGGTGGGTCCTCCCTAAAGTCAGCCCGTCCTGTCTGGCTCCCAATCACCCATCAACGGAGAACTCATTTACTTCAATCAAAGCCAGATTGTGGCATCATTCACCCCCTGGATATCTGTCTGGGCCAACCAAGGCAACCAGACCTTTTGGAATTTATCACCCGAATCGTTAACTAGGCTTGTTAACTTTTCCATGCGGCATATGAACCAAATTCTGTTCCTGATCTTTGCTAATGAAGGAATTGCGTTCTGATTCCACAGTGCTGCAGTCTCGCACCTCATAGCTGTAGAAAAGTGCGATTAATTTGTTTCCCGAGCGTGAAACCTCATTTGTGGGTTTGCCTAACAAGAATAGCCATGGGTCAAGCTGAATTTGGAGGCCCAAAAAGATCCTCTGTAGCCAATCTCGAATCTGGGCCCAGATAGGCACTATCTTCGGGCAAGACCACAGCATGTGTACCAAATCCCCCTGTTCCCCGCACCGCCTGGGGCAGAGCGGGGAAGAGCCCGGGATAAATTTTGCCAGTCTAACTGGGGTGAGATACCAACGTAACATTACCTTATATGAGTTCTGCTTTAATGTTGTGCATATGGAGCTGCTAGCTGCGGCCTTAAAAACCGCTGACCAGTCCTCGTCCTCTAGTGTGCCCTGTAAGTCCGCTTTCCACTGAACCATGAATCTGGGTTTGTCAGTCTCGTCTTTGTCGATACCAACCACCTCTCTGTAGAAGGTAGAAATCAGTCCCCGCGTGTCTGCCCCTCTCACGCAGAGCTTTTCAAAATTTGTCAACGATGGTCTCACCGGGTGTGCGTTATAATATGCCCGAACCTGGAGGTACCTAATAAATTCTGTGTTGGGTATGTCCGTTTCTGACTTTAAAAGCTCAAAGGATTTAATCTTGTCACTGCCCTCCAGGTCCTTCAACCGTCTAATCCCCAATTTGCGCCACAACGGAAAACTCTTGCTTGCTAGGCCCGGAGCAAAATCTGGGTTGCCGTATAAGGGAGCCATCAGTGTATGTTTGGAGGTTAGCAAGCGACTACTTTTAGATGCCTCCCAGATCGAGATCGAGCTGAGTACAGAGGTTAGTGGATTGAGTATATCCTTTACCCGTGTCCTCGGGTACCAGATTAGGTCCCTGAGCTCAAGCAGGGCACACATCTCCCTCTCCAGCGCCACCCACCGCCTGAGCTCCGGGTCCCCATGCCATTGCATGATTTGGCACAATTGCGCCACTTTGTAATAGGATATAATGTTCGGGACAGCTAGCTAGACCCCCTGCCTCCTTAGGCTTCTGCAACATTTTGGCTTTAATCCGTGGTTTTTTACCATTCCAAATAAAGTTTGAGATTGACTTTTGAAGCCCTTTAATGTCTGCTCGTACCACGGGTATCGGAAGAGTTTGAAATAGATATAAAATACGGGGAAGGATGTTCATCTTGACGCTACAGATCCTACCCATCCATGAGATATCATATGCCGCCCAGTCTTGTAATTCTTTTTTAAGAGTCTTCAATAGACTGGGATAATTTGCGTGATTCAAGGAACCTATCTTTTTTGTGATATGCACCCCTAGGTACCTTATGGATGTAGGTCGCCACTTAAACTCAAAGTTGAGTTCAATCAGCTTCTCCGTATCTCGTGGGATGTTGAGGCTTAGAGCCTCCGATTTTGTCTGATTTATTTTAAACCCCGAGATCTGGGCAAAACGCTCTAGAAGCTCGAACAGGTTAGGTAGCGAGATGAGCGGCTTAGTAAGGGTCAGAATAATGTCATCTGCATACAAGGCCACTTTGTGTTCCTGCGAGTGGATTTGTACTCCAGAGATATCAGCGTTACTTCGAATTTGTGCTGCTAGTGGCTCGATACATAAGGCAAATAGCAAGGGCGAAAGCGGGCATCCTTGCCTCGTGCCACTTTTAATTTGAAACAGCTCTGAGGGGAACCCCTGGTGAACCACCCTCGCTGCTGGCGCGTTGTACAACGCTTTTACTGCCCGAAGAAATATGCTTCCGAACCCAAATGCCCCAAGCGTGGACTCCAAGTATGGCCAGTCAATCCTGTCGAAGGCCTTTTCCGCATCTAAGCCTAAAACTACGCCCCGGATCCCATTGGCTCCTACGAAATCTATTATATCTATAATCCGTCTGGTATTGTCGGCCGCTTGTCTATTTCTAACAAAGCCAACTTGATCCGGATGGATTAACCTCGGCAGGATGACACTTAAACGGTTGGCCAGCAATTTGGAATAGATTTTAACATCTGTATTAATCAATGATATCGGCCTATAACTTTGACAATTTGTGGGGTCCTTGTCCCCTTTATGAATCAAGGAAATCGACGCCTGGAGCATCTGCTCCGCGAATGGCTCTCCTGCTAATACTCCGTTAAACAACCGGAGCATATGTGGAGCTAGGACTCCTATAAATTTTTTATAATACAAGTTAGAGAACCCATCCGGGCCGGGGGCTTTAGATGACTTTAAACTTTTGACCACTGCTGCTAGTTCGTCCCCTGTGAAGTCGCGTTGGATTGCCTCTCGCTCCAATCTGTTCAGTTGTGGCAGAGCTGCGTCCGCTAAGAATTTCCGCAGATTACTGCTTGTCTTAGCGTTATGGACCACCTTCTCCCCATTGCATAGCTGCGCATAAAACTTTTCAAACTCCCCCACTATAACTTTAGGGTTGGAGGAGACCCGCCCCCCCACGGTCCTGATAGAATGTATATTAAAATTTGGCTTCCTGTTGCGGAGTCTGGTGGCTAGCATAGTGTCCGGTTTATTAGCCTTCTCAAAGAACTTCCTCTGCGTCCAACTCAGGTCTTTCTCGGCCCTGGAGGTGAGGAGGAGGTTAAGCTCAATCCTGACATCCTTCAGCTCCTGTAAAGTGTCCCCTCTACCTGTATGGCTATGTAGTGTAGAGAGCTCGTGTAACCTCTGGTAAAGCTGGGTCAATTTGGCCTCCCTTTGCTTTTTCCTACCGGCAGCTATACCTATTAGTACCCCCTGCATCGTGGCCTTGTGAGCCTCCCACAACGTAGAGTGGGATTCCACACTGCCTAGGTTAGTCAGAAAATATCTTAAGATTTCATCTTTGACTAGCTGCTTGATATCTGGTATTTTAATTAAAGCCTCATTTAGCTTCCAATTTGCTCCTGACGTAACAGTCCCAATTTGTATGCATCGTAGCTCTACTGATGCATGATCCGACCATGTAATGTCATGTATATTGGTGTCGGAAATCTGTGGGACCATTCTACCAGAGACAAAAAAGTGGTCAATCCTACTGTAGCTGTCATGAGGGTGGGAATAAAAAGTGTAACTACGGTCCCCTTGGTGTTATTCTCTCCATATGTCTACAAGACCTAATTGCCTTAATCCCTTCAGTAAGGGGCCATTCCCTTCCATCCTCAGGGACTGCTGGGGTGTGGAACTATCTACCCGCGGGTCCATTACTTTATTGAAGTCCCCTGCTAAGACTACGTGTCCTTCTGCCCAACGCTGGAGCGTCTGGAAAAATGCTTCGAAGAACTGGGTTTGACCCTCGCTGGGTGCGTACATGCAGGCCAGAGTCAGTCTACTTTGTTTGAGGAGGCCTACTAAGATAAGAAATCTCCCCTTTGGGTCTCGTTTTATCTTCTCGACTTGAAAGGGAGTTTTATTATGAAACAATATAGCTACACCTTTTTTTTTTTTTCCCCGCCGAGGACAGATATACTTGCCTAAAGTGCTTGTCTAGAAACTTTGGGCTACTACGGGAGCTGAAGTGGGTCTCTTGTAGGAAGACCACGTCTGCCCTTCTACGTTTAAATTCCGAAAAGGCAACTTTCCTCTTGTTTGGGCTATTGAACCCCTTGGCATTCTGGGATAAAAAAGTTACCGCCATATCTTAGAGTGGATTGTGCTGATATGCTTACAGTAGATCTCGTGCTTACCTAGGGGAAGAGCAACTTGAGGCCTCTTGGACTGTGATGATGGCTCCTGCGGACCTTCTCTCTCTCGCCTTGGAGGGCTGGGACGGGGGATGGGAAGAACATAAGGGAAAAACACAGACACATGTAGCCTTTTTTCTGACACGCTAAAGCGACTACGGGTAACTGCACGCACCTGCGGCTCCAGGAGATCTGAGCCTCCGCTAGCTGGGAGCCTGGGGTAACACTTATAACGCAGCGCCTCCACTTACCCAGGATCCCCGTGATGTGAGATTCCCCTGGGCAAGAAACATATACACACACACATGTATGATGCAACCAACTTTACTATATGCACATAACCTTAGCACTCTATCATATTAATACACATGCAGCATATAACTCAACACATAACCTATAATACAATATAACCTTAACGCAGCTAAATGATAATGTCCTTATAACGTGAGTGGCTCGGCCACGCTCTTAATGAGTATTGTCCTGTACAGTAGTGGCTCAGCCACGCTCTTAATGAGTATGTCCGGGTCCCGCCACCGCGTGCCCCACACACCGTGTCCTTGCGCTAGTAGTTAGAATAACTCAGTGCATTAGGCCTTTGGTCACTCACTAGTGTCCTCAAAGAGTTACGCCTAAGGCAGGATCAGCGCCTGTTGACCGGTGTTGGTGCACTTTACGTAAATACCTTCCGGTCACAGCGGTGACCGGTAATGCTTCGAATGGATCAGCCGAATCCTTGCTTGTCTTTGATGTCTGCAGTGCAGCTGTCTGGTCCCAAGCAGCTCACCAGCAAACCTGCTTCACACGCTTGTCCCTAACTGTCTATACAGTAAGGTGACTGATTGCTACCACTATGGGCGTCCCTGCAGCACAGCAACCTACTGTGACTCAGGGGTTTCTCATAAGGGCCTGTGGGGTAAAGCTAGCCTATGCAGGCGGGTCACAGACCCCCTGCATGCATACACCCTCCTCCTTTACCTTCCAGACCCCCTCTGTCTAACTTGACCTCTCCCCCACGCTTCCCTTTCCTGTCCCTGTCATCCTAGCCTTCTGATTGGTTCTTCACATCAGGTGACTGCCCAGGAGCTCATGGGAATTGTAGTTTCTCCACGGAGCCTCTCTGCCTAATCTGCACAGACACACAACTCAGCTATTGCATCACACTGCCTGTCTCACTCTGCTAGGGCACACTGCAACACTGTTGCAAACACTCCACAAGCTTCTCCCTGAACAGAGGCAGCACAACAACAGGAGACACACTGAACACACATATGAGGTTCCTACCACATCCTTACACACAGAAATCACACATAAACAAAAAGAACCGTGTTGGTCCCACCGGACCTCGGGTTCGTCGCCCGGGAGAGACTCTCCCTATCTGGACCCCCCTCATTCCTGATCCAGCTCCATGGCCCACGACTCCAGCCATGAATACCCGGGACTTTGCCGGGGATGCAGGCTAGGCCCACATCCCCCCGTGCCGACGCGCATGCCTACGGGTAGAGTGGCAACCAACTCCCTCCCACCGACAGCCGCATGTAATGAAAACCAAAACTCCAACTGCAAAAATATCTATAACTACATCTACAACTACCCTCCCCCCTCTTAATACCTGCCCTTACTAAAACTCAGCTCTAATCCCCAGGAAACTACTACGAAGCCCCCTCGCTCCCTATTGATGGATAGGATACACCTAAACAGACAAGCCACCTTTTCTTCTGGCCACATTTTTTAGAGTCCACTATGCACCCTGCAGTCTCTGCCTTTTTCCCACCTGATTTCCTCCACCTGAGCAGTAGGCCGCTGCTAACCACCTCCCCTCCTCCCTCCTCTGCCTAAATCCCTGACCTAAGCTGGGGTTCCAGCACAAATATCCTGCCGCGAGAGTTCAACATTAGTCCCAGACAACATTCTCCCCCTCGCTCCCTCCCGGCTCCTCCTTACACGTCTCCCCAGCGGTGGAGTTCGTGCACCCCCACCAGGGAGTTGTTGCCCCCGGACCGCCGCGTTCCACGGGCCACCTTCCTGGTTTCCGCTGTTCCCGGCGTGCCTCTCGTCCTCGCGAGACCCGGCCAGGTGACGTCATCTAGCTGGGCGAGGCGGACTCAGTCGGTGGCTGATCCTCGAGGGAAGAGGGTTTATTTATTTATTTATTTATTTATTTATAAAATATTTTACCAGGAAGTAATACATTGAGAGTTACCTCTCGTTTTCAAGTATGTCCTGGGCACAGAGTAAAACAAAATAATATATGGTTACAAATACAGTTACATAAATGAACAAGGTATACATTATATACAAGACATTGCATGCACAGTTAAAGAAAATATATATTACGAGCGTATGAAACAGTTACAGACCAGATTAAAGTGTGAGACAGCCTTAGATTTGAAAGAACTTAAGCTGGTGGTGGATATGAGAGTCTCTGGTAGGTTGTTCCAGTTTTGGGGTGCACGGAAGGAGAAGGAGGAACGTCCGGATACTTTGTTGAGTCTTGGGACCATGAATAGTCTTTTGGAGTCTGATCTCAGGTGATAGGTACTGCATGTGGTAGGGGTGAGGAGCTTGTTCAGGTAGCTGGGTAGCTTGCCCAGAAAGTATTTGAGGGTGAGACAGGAAAGGTGAACTTTGCGCCTAGACTCTAGTGATGACAATCTAGTTCTTTGAGCATTTCGCAGTGATGTGTGTTGTAGTTGCATTGGAGAACAAAACGACAAATTGAATTGTAGAGGGTGTCAAGTTTGCTAAGGTGGGTTTGAGGAGCCGAGCCATATACTATGACTCCGTAGTCAATAATTGGCATTAGCATCTGCTGTGCAATACGCTTTCTGACCAGGAGACTTAGGGAGGATTTGTTCCTGTAAAGTACCCCTAGTTTGGCATAGGTCTTGGTTGTCAGGGTATCAATGTGCATCCCGAATGTTAAGTGGGAGTCAAACCATAAGCCCAGGTATTTAAAACTAGTGACAGGTGTTAGGGTGGTGTTAGCGTTGGTTCTAATCAGGAGCTCAGTCACTGGAAGCTTTACAAATTTAGTCTTGGTCCTAAATACCATTGTTACAGTCTTGTCAGTGTTTAAAAACAGTTTTTTTTGGGAAATCCAGTTTTCTAGCCTCAAAAAGTCAGACTGAAGTATGTGTTGAAGGTCAGAGAGGCTATGGCTGTGTGCATACAGGATTGTGTCATCTGCATACATGTGTATTGAGGCTTCCTTACAAGCTGTGGGAAGATCATTAATGAACACTGAGAAGAGTAGGGGCCCCAGAACAGAGCCTTGCGGGACACCACAGGTGATAGCCAGGGGGTTGGAGTTAGAGCCTGAGATGGACACATGTTGGGATCTTCCTGATAGGTAGGACTGAAACCAGTTTAAAGCATGCTTCCCTATTCCAGAGCTCTGGAGTTTGTTAAGCAGGATAACATGATCAACTGTGTCAAAAGCCTTTGCAAAATCTAGGAATACTGCACCAGTGAGTTGTCCCCGTTCCATTCCACACTGGATTTCATTGCAAACTTTTAGCAGGGTAGTTACGGTGGAGTGTTTGGGACGAAACCCAGACTGGAATTGGCTAGGGAAATTTGTCTTGGTGTAGAAATCGCTTAATTGGGAGTGGACACATTTTTCCATGACTTTGGATAGAATTGGGAGAAGTGAGATTGGCCTGTAGTTTTGAGACAGTGTTTTTGTCCCCACTTTTGAAGATTGGGACAACTCTGGCAGTTTTCCAGGTCTTAGGGATATGGCCTGCAGACAGGATAGAGTTGACTATGGACGCAATTGGTTTGGCAATGGCTGGGGCACCAAGTCGTAGGAACCTAGATTGTAGTAAGTCGGGTCCACATTGGCTGCTTAGTTTTAGTTTGAGGAGCGCTTGTGTAATCGCCTCTTCAGATACTGGGCTAAATTGAAAATTGTGGGCAGTGTTGGGAGGGGGTGGGACTATAGGGGTACTCCCAGGATGAGATTTGGGTTTGGGGTTTGTGCTGCGTTTCGCTAATAAGTTAGTGGCACACCCCACAAAGTAATCATTGAATGCATTTGCAATGTCAGTGGGGTTTGTCAGAGTAATATCCCCCTTAGTGATATTACTTGGTTGTTGATGGTTAGGAGCCTGGAATATATTGTTGATAACCTTCCAGAAGTTAGCTGGGTTTGATGTATTTTGGTGGAGATTGTCAGAGTAATATTGTGCTTTTGCATACCTTGTTTGCCTTGTGCACACGTTCCGTAGGCATCTTGGTGGACCTGTAGGCAGATCAGTGGGCAAGCTGAGACAGCGGAGCATTTACTCACACCAAAAAACCTGCCGCCATGAAGTTCTGCGCGCCCTTTCTGCTTCTTCATCTTTCCACAGTAAGTCTGAAGCGGCCATTTTAGGGTCAGGTACTCAGGGAAAGTGGCATAAGGGATATCCAAAGTTCCTGTCCATATGTTCGTGCCATAGGAGTACCAGGGTAACCCACATCGGGGGTTATAACTTGTGGAATACAGGGGTTGAACCGGGAAAGGCTTTATTAACCAACTTTGACGGCATCGTGCCGCAACTTCAGCATCTAGGAGGCTTAGGGGCTTTTGTCACCTCCTTCTCCCTTCTCCTTTCTTTTGTCCTTTGGGGAGGAGGATCCCGACCGTCCCAGTGCCTCACCCGACGGGCCCGTCTCCTGGATCACCGGTAGAGCCGTGTCTGAAGCCCCCTTTATCCCCAGCTTCTTTAGGAAGGCCGTACTTTCGGAGGGGTGCTTCAACACGTGTGAGCGACCATTTTTCAGCACTACCAGGGCAAAAGGAAAGGCCCACCTGTACCGTATTTCTTGGTCCCTTAGTACTTCGGTAACGTGAAGCACTGCTCTCCTGCGGGCAAGGGTAAGGGGGGGGATATCCTGAAATACTGTAAGGGTGATCCCCTCAAAGGTGATGTGAAAGGTGGCCCTCGCAATCCTGCTCACCTCCTCCTTAGTTTTAAAATAATGTAGCCGGAGAATGATGTCTCTGGGGGGGTTTGTAGGCAGAGGCCTTGACCTTAGGGCCCTGTGGCACCGGTTCATCAATAGATCTGATTCCGACTTGCCCGGTAGAATGGACGACATCCACCGGCTCAACAGGGCCTCCGGATCCAGAATCTCTTCAGGTATTCGCCGGACGCGTAAGTTGTTGCGCCGGTCCCTGTTCTCGCAGTTTTCCTGCCGTGACTCTAATTCAGCGATCCTCCCCTCTAGTTCTCCCATCCGTGTGTTTGTCTCCTGATGGCACTTGGAACTTTCCTCCATACGATCCTCCAGCTCGCTTGTGCGGTTCCCAATCTGCAGGATATCCCTCCTGAGCCCCTCCACCTCCCCTCTGAAAAAGGCCTTTAAATCCACAAGAAGCCGTGCAATTTCCTTTTTTATTATTTTGGAGTGGCCCGCTGTAGCTCCCTCCGGTTCCTGGGCTGAGTCCGAATCTGAGACCGCTGAGAGCTCCGCTGTTCCGGCCCTGCCCGAGCCTGTAAAATAGGAGCGCACATCAGATTTGCGCCGGGTCTTCTGCCGCGTTGCTGCCATGGCTCCACCGGTAAAGTTTTATGATCTGATGAGTATCGGAGGCCTCTAGAGAGTATTTTGGAGTCTTGGAGATCAGTTTAATATTGCTTTATTTGCTTTAAACTGCCGACGGTTGGCGGAGCTGTAAAGTTACACCACCATCTCCATCCCGTCGCACATGCGCATTTCATTTGAAATTTTAGCAGCTTCACTGGATCCACCTGCCTTTTCTTGCAACTGTAATAGCTGACGGAAATATTCAGTGATCCACTGCTCCCGCTCTTTCTCCTGCTGATCATATTCGTCAAAGGGAGCGATCTTTTCGGTTCGTGCCGAGTTCAGGCACCCACACCATTCTTGGGGTGTTTTGTCGCTGTGACTCGGTTCGGGTTCCCCGTAAGAGATGTCTTCCTCTTTATTGGACTGGAAGGGCCACTCTTCCGTGGGGTAGGGTTCATTACAGGAACGCTGCATCTTGTCCTCCATTTTTAGGCTATCAGGTGTAATTTTCTTCCTGACCTCAGGAGGCGCTATTTCAGCTGTTGCCACTGTATTTGCTAGAACCCCCAATTGTGGTAGTCCTACAGGTGGGCATATTTTGCTTGTAGAGGTCGTAGCTCTCACAGGCATCTCTGTAGACTTTTTCTTTCTTGGGTAAGTTTTACAATATTTGCAGTCGTGTGCATGCATTTTCTCTCATCAGGTATACAAGATGTGCAGTTGCTAGGTAAAAACGTCTATTTGCTTTACACCATTTACTTGCTAGGTTTAATCTCTCATTAGGTATGCTGAATGTGTAGTTGCTAGGTAAAAACTTCTTTTTTCTTTACACCATTTACTTGCTAGGTGAAATCTCTCTGTTTCAGCCAAATAATGTGGTTTTCTGCTTGAGTTCAGTCTCAACTTTGGGTATTATGACATTCACTCTTCACACTTTGGGATACCTTTTACACCGTTCAGCAATTCCTTTTTTTCTAGTAGGCAATTTTACCCTCAGCACTTGTTTACTGAAAATTCCCCTGCTTCAGCACAGTCTTGCATCAATTTTCACATTTTTCTGCATATACTCCATTCACAACTGGTAGTATGCGGTGTGGCAGCCTTTACTTGCAGAATCAGTACCGCTCATGGGTCACATCTGTATTCACTGCTTCAGCTAAACGTTTGAAAATAACAAATGACTATCCCTTTCAAGGGCTAACTCACTTCTTGAACCCTGACTATGGCTGGAAGGCAAACCCCCTATTTCAATGACCATATTACACTTTATTGTGATAGGCAAATAAGGTTTTACCTGCTTCAGCAGTCTCTCTCTCTCTCTCTCCTCTTGGGATTGGGGAAAAGAGTCCATCTGTGGTTTTGTAAGTTTCAATGCAGTGGTGTGTATCACTTTAACTCTGATCTCTGCTGCATGAGATTTATTTTTTTTAAAAGTTGCTCAGACTGTTTGTAGTCAAAAAGCATTAAAAAAAATTCACAGAACAAATCTCCGGTCCTTTCTAACTTCAAAGACCACCTCTCGTCCCACTTCGGACACCATATGTAGGCGGACGCTCACAGAGGTACACTGGCGACACACTTTATTCGAGCTCGGCTAGTCCCACGAATTCGGGTATACCCGGGTGTATTGAGGTTTGTGACTGTTTTCTGCCCGAGTGCATTGAGGTATTTTCCAAGCAGGGATTGAAGCATTTTATTCCCGCTGGCTGCAATACTGCACAGTATATATATATATATATACCGCATTACAATTCATGAATTTATGCCATCTGGTAGACACGCGAAGCATTGCAGCCTATTAAATCCTAATCATTATCATTTAACAGATCAGCCGCCCGTCAGCCAGGCATGAACCCAGGCTGGGAAGGCAAACACAACGGGGCTTGTCAGAGGTGAGGAGCGGCGCATTCCAGGTATCTGCCAGGTACATACTGGGTATTTGCTCAAATAAAGTGTGTCGGTGCAGTATGTAAGGGAGACTGATTATAGTGAAATGAACTAAGCCTTTTATTGCGCCTTTTCCTTAACATCAGGAAACCAACCAAACAAGGGGTAACAAAGCTTCTATTCACTTGGGAGTATTTCTAGTGAAATACTATACAGTTCACAACTTCCTTAGATAAGCATGTCTCCCAGCCCCAAACATATAGCATGAATTAAGCAGATATAAGAAGTCTCATACATGAAAGTCTTATCTGTTCCTTGTGGTTTGGAGGGAAAATCTTCTCTGTCCCTGGTTCAGCTCCCTTTTCCTCAGGGTGTGTCAGCGTTCAGGTTTAGAAGTTTCCCCTGTGTCTTGAAAGCAGCTTTGCTGTTTCTTCTGGCAGGGCTCAAGACTGTTTGTTTCCAAGTTCAGCTCAGGTGTGAGCTAAGGAGTCTCTCTTCCTGTCTCAAAAGACAGGCTTTTCTAAGCATCTAATGAGGCAGGTGGTGTTTGTTAATTGACTTCCAGCAGTTAACCACCACACTGCTGGATTAGAGGCACATTACCTGAACAGGGATAACTCCCCTGTTACAATGACCTATTGAAAATATTTCTTTGAACTACAGGTAATACATCATACAGCTTTAACACACACACACACGGCTCAAGGATTTCAACTTCTTATCGACACCTCTCAGATACCATTCATTTTCAAATGGTTGGCTTTGTGGCTGTAATCTTCCCGAGCAAGCCTGATCTCACATTTCTGCGCCTGCGAGTAATTCTCTTTGGGTGGGACCTTGTTGATTATTAATGCGCACGAGTGATAATCCCTTCTCAAATTTATTATGTTAATATGATTAGCCCTTTTTAGCCCTTCAACCTTTCCCCCCCAACCACTTCACACACAAGCCTTACAACATGAATAGAAATGTTTATCCACACCCGAATTTAATATGTAAATCTGATAAGGGGGGGGGTGAGGTGCTTCAATGATTATGATTATCGTGAATGTAAAGAAATATTTATTTTATTTTATCAGGAATAAAAAATACAAATAATCATGAATAATACAAATGTCAGTCTTAATCTTCTTTATACAAGTACTGTAGTTCTTCTGTCAGTTGAAAATTAAGGGCCGGTGAATAATCATGGAAGAATGGAAAATACAAATAATCATGAATAATGCAAATTTATAATAATAAAAACAGTAATACAAATGTTCAGTCTTTCTCTTCTTCGTCATGGCCACATTGCATTCTGTAGTTCATTGAGCGAGGGGGGGGGGTAGTGTAAATCATGACTGTAGATACACTATACACACAGTTCACAAAATTTACACATGATACACATGACATCCTTCCCCCGCCTTTCTTTTTTTAGTGTAGATCTCTCTGAAAAGGAAAGATAAAATGAGTGCAGTTAAGTGGATATAATGGTATTATATACAGTATAACTATTGTACTCCATATTGGACTATGCAGTTACTACTGTCACACTACTGTATACTGGAAATCATTATACATTCTAACTACTGTATAACTACTGTAAAATAATTTGTAACAAGATTGGTAGTGCCGCTCTCTCTGAAAAGAAAAAAATAGTGCAGTTAAGTGCAAATAATGGCATTGTGTACAGTATAACTACTTCATATTGGACTATGTAGTTACTACTGCCAAACTACTGAATACTGGAACTCATTATACATTATAACTACCGTATAACCAATGTAAAATACTTTGTAACAAGATTGGTAGTGCAGCTCTCTCTGAAAATAAAAAAATAGTGCAGTTAAGTGAATACTGTATACTGTAAAACAATCTGTGCCATACTTACCTGTATCATACTGTACTTGGTGTGCCTGTACTTACCGTACTACAGTACAGTACTGTACCATACTACCTTCCTGATGCATGCCCATTACGCTCTATCACAATGGGCAACACAGTCACAATATAGTCGATATATTTATTACATCGTTCGACGGTGAGTACATTGTTCCAACAACTCAGTATGCCATTCGCCAACTCATCCTTTTTTGAGGGTTTCACCACTTTTTGGATATGATCCTTCAGCTGATGCCAGACCATTTCGATGGGATTGAAGTCTGGCGATCTGTCATTGGAGGGGGGGAAAAAGGAGAATTCGTTAAAGAGATACACAGTAAACAGTGGGAAAAAATGAGACACGGTTACCATACTTACTCCACTGGCGTCTTCACCCAGTTGATACCGCAGGCAAGAATATGCGCAGTTGACACGGTGTGTTTGGGATCGTTGTTCTGGTAGAAACGGTGACCATCTGGGAATTCACGTGTGATGTATTCCACAATCTCAGGCACTATTTGCTCTTCAAAAAATACTTTATTCATGATTCCTGTAACAAGAAAATAAAATTGCTCAAAATAATGCACACTACAGTAGTACAGTATAGTGATAAGGCTACAGCATGTGACTTTGTGCATTATTTTACCATCAAAGATGACGATGCATCCTGGTCCACGCCTAGAGATGGCACCCCACACATGCATCTTCACTGGGTGTTTTGGACGCGGCTTCATAGATATGAGTTTTTTTTTGTGGAATGCAAAGGTGGCAAATCTCTCCAGCGATACAGTAGACTCGTCAGTAAAGATGCAATCCTGAAAAGTTTTGCCACTGTCGATCCATGCCTGTGCCTGGACCACTCTCTTGATCTTGTTGACGTCTCTCTTACCGCTCTGTAATGACAAGGAATAATTTTATAGTTACAGTACAGTTTCTTAAACCACACTTTTACCTCCTGTACTGTCCATTACTAACCTCACACGTCCATATTTCCATCCAATTCTGCGTCTCATCTTCTTGATGCTGGTCTCTGATACGGATATATTGTGAGTTTTCTGCATAGTGTCTTTGACCCTTGTGGCACTCTTCTCATCATTCTCTTCACTTATTTGGTCAACCAGAAGAGTTGTCTCCATACAGTGTAAAGGAAAAGCAACAATATGCTACAGTAGGGCACAAGTACAGTACATCATTTATGCTCAGGCCTAAAGTATGGCTAAATATATATATAATACTATATACTGTAGTTATATAAATATACAGCGATATAAATTATATACTGTATATATATATATATATATATATATATATATATATATATACAGTAATATAGTTATATAAATATATAGTGATATAAATAATAATAGATATATATACAGTAATATAATTATATAAATATACAGCGATATAAATTATATATTTATATATATATATATATATATATATATATATATATATATATATATATACAGGTACAGTAATATAGTTATATAAATATACAGCGATAGCAATAATAATAGATAGATATATAATATAGTTATATAAATATACAGCGATAACAATTATAATATAAAATTACTGGTACTTTATGTGTGTGTATCATACTGTTTACAGTAAACTGTGTACTGAAATGGGGGGTTGTGAGTGCGTGAGTCATAATGAGTAATAATGAAGTGAGTGATAATTAAAGAAAGAGGTGCAACTCACTTTGAAATACTGTAGAAATGGAATTGATTATAACAATGTAAGAATGTAATTATGATAATTGAGGAAGGAGGTGCAACAAAGAAACAAAATGTACAGTACAGTATATCTAATAATTGCTAGGAAAATGGTTCTGTTCAAAACAATAAGCCATCTAACCAATAAAAGTGCTATTGCAGTACTGCAAGGTTAAAAAAACATATTCAAAATACTTTACTTACGCGGTAGTTACCGTTGGTGTCTTCTTGAATTTTTTGGTCTTACCGTGGGCATGATAGCTCACGGTGGCTGCTGGTACAACAAGGGCAGAAGTACTTAACCAGCGTTGAATATCTGAGATCCTTAGAAATCTTTTCAACAGGCATCGCTGCGTGTAGAAAGAAATACAAGCACAAGAATGTATATTCTATGTTGAGTCGATGTGTATTCAATGTGCAGTGAATCAACAAAATGGATGGTGTATTTATACTTTAATGGGTCTCATTACAGTACGCCCACTTTTAACACCTGCACCTTGTTGCCATGCACGTGAATTTTTTTTGTAGTGCACATTAGAGTACGCCCACTTTTAACAACTGCACCTCAATCATAACAGGGACACAGTGTATAAAAGGTGACTCAAATTGCATAGCTCTGATCTGTATCTCAACTTGCTCTTGTCCAGTTACTGCATTGTGCTTTATACCATTTTCATCCATGGATCAACCCCGATTCTACGGACGAAGGAACCCACTCTCTTCTGCCGTGCCTGCCGTGCCAAAAAAGCAAAAGGCGGGAGACTTTTCCAAGCCACATACAAAGCGAAAGGCCAAGGCTAATAAAGAAAACCTTCTGACGACTCCAAAGGCTAAGGCTTTTAAGAAGAAATTGGCTGATATATCATTAAAGCAAAACATACACTGGCGACACACTTTATTCGAGCTCGGCTAGTCCCACGAATTCGGGTATACTCGGGTGTATTGAGGTTTGTGACTGTTTTCTGCCCGAGTGCATTGCGTTATTTTCCAGGCAGGGATTGAAGCATTTTAT
The DNA here is from genome assembly GCF_040206685.1 of Ascaphus truei. Taxonomy (NCBI): domain Eukaryota; kingdom Metazoa; phylum Chordata; class Amphibia; order Anura; family Ascaphidae; genus Ascaphus; species Ascaphus truei. The sequence goes on from NC_134483.1 coordinate 448,506,498, forward strand.
TCCCGCTGGCTGCAATACTGCACAGTATATACACTACCGACACACTTTATTGAAGTGTGGTCGGTACCGCAATCCGGGAAATCTCCCGGCTTGCTAGTGGCCGCCCCTCGGCGTGCCGCGCGTCATAGACGCGCGGTCACGCGTCATCGGGAGCGTGCGCCCCCTGCACGCGTGTCCAGGGGCTCCCCGAGGGAGCCCTGGTGTCCCGCGATCGCGGGACAGCGGCAGGGGGTTCCGGGGGACCTGGCGGACCCGGCAGCGGTAGGGAGAGCGCCCCGATCGGAGGGCGCTCTTCCGCTGCTTCGGCGCGCGCCCGTCACACTCGGGCGCGCGCCAGGCTACTGCTGCGGCACAGAACGGGCAAATGCTCGAATAAACTGTGCCGCAGCAGTATATATATATATATATATATATATATATATATATATATATATATATATACTGCATTACAATTCATGAATTTATGCCATCTGGTAGACACGCGAAGCATTGCAGCCTATTAAATCCTAATCATTATCATTTAACAGATCAGCCGCCCGTCAGCCAGGCATGAACCATGGCTGGGAAGGCAAACACAACGGGGCTTGTCAGAGGTGAGGAGCAGCGCATTCCAGGTATCTGCCAGGTACATACTGGGTATTTGCTCGAATAAAGTGTGTCGCAGCAGTATGGGAGCCACCCATCGACGCTGCCGCTGCTCTCTCGGGAACCCACATTTCACCTTCTACTGCACTCCTCGACGACGCTGCCGCTTCTCTCCAGGGAACCCCCAGGACACCTTCTCCTGCACTCCATGCGGCCGCTGCTCTCCCGGGAACCCACATTTCACCTTCTCCTGCACTCCTCGACGACGCTGCCGCTTCTCTCCAGGGAACCCCCAGGACACCTTCTCCTGCTCTCCACGCTGCCGCTGCTCTCCCAGGAACCCACATTTCACCTTCTCCTGCACTCCTCGACGACGCTGCCGCTTCTCTCCAGGGAACCCCCAGGACACCTTCTCCTGCTCTCCATGCTGCCACTGCTCTCCCAGGAACCCACATTTCACCTTCTCCTGCACTCCTCGATGACGCTGCCGCTTCTTTCCAGGGAACCCCCAGGACACCTTCTCCTGCACTCCACACTGCCGCTTCTCTCCAGGGAAACCCTATCTCACTCACTCCAGCACCCATCTACTCAGATGTCCACAGCATCCCATGCACAAGATCCAGCTTGTTAGACCGCATGCTGAATCGGTTAAGTGTCGATATCCCTGAGAACTCTGTGCTGGTAAAGATAGATCTTCTTTTAGAGACCATGCTAAATACAGTAGGGATCAACGGATGGAGAAGATGGATAAGCAGAAGGAGAAGATGGATAAGCGCGTGGAGAAGATAGAGACTAACATAGCGGAGATACATAATTTGCTTGGAGTTCCTGCCCCTGTATCTCGGACACAGGAGCAGGAGGGTGGCAGGGATGGGATGGATGGGACCTTCAACCTTCCATCACCAAGCGACCCCCTCCATCAGAAGAATATGTGTTCATGTATGCCGTTGACGAGGATGACATGACAACACCGTCAAAACCACGCCAGGAGACAACACAGACAAGGCAACTAAGACAGGAGGAAGGCATCCTCCCAGACCACCTACCCTCGCCCGCTGCCACAAGCACACCCACTCACAGAATCCCACCAACACACGTTTGCATTGAGATGGTGCCCGACATCATCTTGCACGACCTGTCTCAGCAACTCAGGGAGAAGTATAGGTTTGCAAGTGGTGGTATAGCACCACGTGAGCTTCAAGTTGTACTGCGGGTGGGCCCACAATGTCAATTACGAAGGGAGTCGCGTCAAAAAGGCCCTTCCTGAAAATTTAAGAAAGACTATTGTGGAGGAAATGTGGCACTATCATTCCATTACAGATCATTTAATGAAAATCATGAGAGACTCCATAAATTGCATTTTGCGGCATACAAGGCATCGTCCCTTGAAGGACAGACTGGTGGGGATCGAATTCGCCACGTGATTGGTCGTCTGTTCCCATGTTGATTCATTTTTGACTTACAGTACTCCACCAATAAAAAAAATGTTGATTGTTTTAAATTGTATTAATAAATAAATGTTTTTACTAACACCTATAAATGTTTTGACTTACTGTACTGCAATAAAAAAAGGTTGATTGTTTTCATTTCTATTAATACATAAATGTTTTTATTTACACCATACACCTGTAAATGTTTTGACTTAGCGTACTCCAATAAAAAAAATGTTGATTGTTCAAATTGTATTAATAAATAAATGTCTTTACTTACACCATACACCTGTGAATGTTTTGACTTACCGTACTCCAATAAAAAAAATGTTGATTGTTTTAAATTGTTTAATTGTGTCTCCTTTTACAACAAAATACAGTGTTTCTAGAACATACAGTATTGTACAGTAAGTAATGGTTGGTTAATTAATGTACAGTAGTAAACACAAGAATCTTGCGTATCAACAAGGTTCCATGAGGCATACTGTACAGTACTGTACTGTATACTATAGGCAAGCACATTACATCAAAACAGTATTAAAACAATACATCCTGTATGAGTATAGAATACACATACTGTAATACATGTAGAATAAATGCATACTTTTTATTTTTGGGGTTTATTTTACAGTACAGTATGTAAAAAAGTATTGTATAATGTATGAAAAAAACAGCATACTGTTTCAGGTTTTCTATAAAGCTCACAGTTATTCTATCTTAATCCATAAAAATGGCACTGCCACTAGATTGTTGCCTCTGGTATGTGGATTTTTAAATCAGATTCAGCAATGTGCAAGCATCGTTACAAAAAGCGACATTATTCATCGAAATCCCTCCATTTGCCATTCTCCGCCTGATGACAAAGTTTATTTTCTGAGGAAAAATAAAAGAATTACTGTAATGGTTGGTTCAAATTAGTCAGTCCCCTAAAGAAGTTCCCACAGTCAGTCCCCACAGTACCTTCGGTCAGTCCCAACAATAATTTTCTCGGGGGGCGTCTCTTGTTCACATACAGTACACACATGTGCCTAGCTGTGATGACACGCATATGCGTTTCAACGAGGTCTCAATGAGACATACAGTAGGCGCATGCGCCTAGCTGTCCACCAATTGTTCAGTAACTACAGTAGAAGCTGCTCAGCCAATGATATTGCTGGACTACATTTTCACGAATTGTGACAAAAAAATTAGAACTAAATAACCATAAGAAAAGCGATTGATTACAAGAGAATCGCTTGACTGTGCATTGATATTGATATTTCAAAAAAAGAATAAAATACGGCAGCCGTACTCACCATAGACTTTGCCAATCAGTTGGCGCAAAGCCACTGCCACCAGTCCCGTATTCTTGATTATACACGTAGTTGATAGGTGACAGCAGGCCTGCAACACCTGTAGTGGACAGCTGATGAAGCAGGATATCTTTCTGGTACAAGCAAGTTTGCTTGTATCTGTACGTGAAATCCTGCTCTGGCTGCATGTATCCAGGAGGGGAAAGACAGCAAGGGTTGCCGGTCAGCAGGTTTTCACTGACGGTCGGACCGTTATTGGAAGCCGGTGCTGGCGCTGGTGCTGGCGCATTGCTTGCCTGAGACTGACGATTCGTAGTTGGTTTTACCAGAACCTTTCGCCTTTTGAATTCTCCATGATCAAAGATACTGGAAAAATCTGGCACAACACACCAATACCCTCCTCTAACTCCGAGTGCGGGATCAATACGAAAAAAACACGGATTGATACATAACTTTTCCTTATTGCACGCTTCCACACACGAGCATCTGGTGAAAATTTGTAAAAGTCATAATTTTCGATAAAATATTAATACATTTGGCCAACTGTGGCCATCTTATCATCTGCTGCATGAATTGCGGACCATATTAAATAAGCGTACGTTATGTCGGGCTTTTGAACACGTACTGCAGTAGTGTACTCATCTCGGAAATCTCTGGACAATAGAACACAAGACACTGTGCATTGAGTTTTTAATATCAAACGCCTAAATTCGGGTTTTTGGAACACGGACTGCGGTGGTGCACTCATGTCGGGACTCTCAGGACAATAAACACCAGACACTGTGCATGTATTTGTTAATACTGTATGAAAAGCCTAAATTGATACATTATTGTAACTTCTTCAGTACCAAGGTCAATTCACGATGGACCACTGTGGTATTTTTTAAACACCTGCAAGTCGACTCATTACTGAAGCACATGTACAGTACTGTATTGTACACATTAGAATTCATTACAATTCATGAATATCTGCCACCTGGCGGATACGCGAAGTATCGCACCCAATTAAATCCGAACCATTATCATTAAACAGATCAAGCACGGGTGACAGCCGGCATGAATGCGGCATGAATACAGCATGAATGTGGCATGAACGTGGTGAAGCACGTGGCATTCTGAAAAAGTCACGGGAAAATAACCGAGAAATGTTAATTAAAATAAAAGCGGCCGTAGCTGTATATATATACATTTCCCAGAATCCCTTGCTGCAGTGGAAGTGCTGTATGCTGGGTGATAATGGGGAAAGGCGGGGTTGCAGACCTGCCTAAGACATGCAGATGAGCATACAGCTATATTTGCATATTTGCTTTCCTGTGGAGGGTTTTTGTCACTTTTTTTACTCACCATAACTTAACTCAGTATTATGGTTTGGCCTATCCCATAAGCCTCTCTTGCATTCCCAGTAGAATCAACCCCACACTGATGAGACCCATCAAGGTCGAAACAGCTGTCTGTGGGTGGTTTTCTGGGTATGCACCTTAACCCTGGCTGTGCTCAAAGCTGTGACCATGCAGCAAGCTTAAGCCTATAGGGAACCATGTTAAAAATGGTTATTGAGGCAAAAAGTGACACTGTGTGCTCATTTGCATGTCATTTCCCAGAATCCCTTGCTGCAGTGGAAGTGCTGTATGCTGGGTGATAATGGGGAAAGGCGGGGTTGCAGACCTGCCTAAGACATGCAGATGAGCATACAGCTATATTTGCATATTTGCTTTCCTGTGGAGGGTTTTTGTCACTTTTTTTACTCACCATAACTTAACTCAGTATTATATATATATATATATATATATTACACTGTATACAGAACAAGTGATATTGCGAACTCTATTTGTACGTGAAAATTAATAATTTGTTAAATGTTATATTTATGTAATTACATGATTCATTTTCTAATTTCTGTTTTTATTATACCCACAGATATGGCTATACTTTTGAACAGTGTTTCTAATGTTTTAGATTAGCATTATCATATTTAAATCCGTTTTATTAAGTTTATTATGTTAGCTTATTTTATATGGATTTTTGGACTCCTAGCATGTTTTGCATGGAGATTTTACTATTATGTGGCTCTCATTATTGTGTTCCTACAAAGCTTATCTGACAATACATTGTATTTAACATTTATATAATAACACGACCCTCGCTATTTGGTTACTTTATTCAGACACTTTGTATTGGTCTACCATCAACCAATGAATAGTCTAGATGAGGAATTTAAAGCGCTAGTAATCAATCAATCAATGACACTCCTGATGAAACCTTCGTTAAGGTGAAACGCATAGAGTATATCCAAAACCCAGTGAAGATCGATTGGGAGGATCCACGCAGTGTTACCTGCTCGTCCATAGCCATTTCAAGTCTTACATCCGAGGATCCAACCCAGAAGTGCAGGGGACGGACAGTGCGAGTGCCACGGTGTATTGTGAGCAGAGAGATCACTCCACAGCTTCTTCTGTCGGCATTGATCATTTGATCTAAATGCGCATTTTGTTCTAATACCATTTGAGTGCATTTTACTAATTTTACTGCAGATAAAAGTTTTTTTAGCTGTCTATACTATGTCCGCCTTTCTTGTTACATGTTACGAGGATTCCCATACATTCTGTTCCTATATGTGATGACATCACTGATGCCATACAACTGCATTATAAAGAAACCTTTACATGCACCATAATACAGAGAAATTTGTGAGTACAAATTTTATTGGAATATTGAAGATATTCATTCATTAGATTCACGTCAAGACATATTGCACAATTGTCTGTGTTTTCTTGTTAAATTTTTTCGCGCTCCCTGAACTACCTGGGCATCTAAGAATTACGTGGATTGGGAAAGCAATCCATACTAAGGGTTGATCTGCATTTTACTGAGTTGTTTGTATTTGAATTTTACTTATTTATCACTCATCACTTAATCACTATTAAATAATCTATTTAAGCACTAAATGGATATTATATATATATATATATATATATATATATATATATATATATATATATATATATATATATATATATACAGTGTTCGACAAACCTATACATTTGCTCGCCCCGGGCGAGTGGATTTAAACCCCCGGGCGAGTAAATATTGGCCCAAGCAGCACACGTTTGGTACTAGGTGGCAAGTAGATTTTCTTGTGATTTGTCAACCACTATATATATATATATATATATATATATATATATATACCCATGTAGAGGTATCAGTACCGTGTTAGCCGAGCTTCAATAATCAAAAAATAAATAGATGATATCGTTCTGTGGCTAACGAAATGCTTTTATTTGTGCGAGCTTTCGAGATACACTGATCTCTTCTTCCGGCGATGTTACAATGAATGAGCTTGCTTCATTCATTGTAACATCGCTGGAAGAAGAGATCAGTGTATCTCGAAAGCTCGCACAAATAAAAGCATTTTGTTAGCCACAGAACGGTATCATCTATTTATTTTTTCATTTTATATATATATATATATCACTTTTTTGTTAAAGAGACTATATTGGTCACATCCATATTTAAAGGAATATCCCTTTATTAGATTTAAGCGCTATTTGATAACACTTTTTGTTTTTCACAGTTTGTACTTTCACGAGTTATCACAGCTGCACTTATCTAATTGTTCATTGTATTTATACAGTCATGTCGGTATATGATGTCTTTTCAAAAAGACAGGAAAGACAGGTTGATTTGGAATCAATTTTACAATCAGACAAGGTTGTTGAAATAGATGATAAGGAACACAGAAACTATCTTTAAGAAACTAAAACACCTACTAATAAGTGACACTAGGAAATAGTGGGATTTAGTTGTTTTGGAAAAGTAGGTGGAATGTAAAAGAGTACTAGTATTAAAAAACACCCTTATTTTGACCTCAAAGGTGAGGATTTTATTTCTAATTGGAATTTAATTTTGGACAAATGTTCATTAAATCTAATGTGACTGATTATTATACAACATCAAAAACATCTAAGTACTATAGACAAAGAGATTGAAGAAGTCAAAATAGATCTGGGACCATTTGATAAAATTAAAGATCTTGATATTAGAGACGCTGGTCTACAAAAGAAAATTGATTCATTAAAAGAAGAGATTATCTCTGTGAAATCTAAAAAATTTAAACGAGATCAAAACATTTACGTCAATGGTATTAAGAGAAGTTGGAATAAGAATAAAAATAAATCTGATTCCAGACTGAATAGAAGCTTTCCTTTTGATCACAATAGAAGTTCTCTCTCTGATCACTAAGAGAAAAAATGTCATGGTGATACATCTTATAGAGGTTTCTATGCAGACAATTACCCCCCAAAAAACCGTGTAGACTTTATGTCACCTGTTATTGTGAGAAAGAATAGTTAGACTAACTCAAAAATTCCTGGAGGTAAAGCGAAAGAAAAAAACAAAACATTTGGAGCAACCATTAAATAAAATTTGGTTAAGGAAAAGGAAACAATATCCTTTCCCAGTACGTCTCTGCAAATTCCAAAAGGGAATGAGACTTTAAAAAGGAGCGAGAATTTTTTAGGCCAGACAGGGTTTTCAGGTTTATGGGAGACCAGAAACAGGTTTCAACCCTGTGACAGAGTCATAGACTCTGTATACATTAGTAGGGGATGGCAGTATGCCTGCTTTCCAGTATACAAGGAGTTAACTCAGCTGATTAAGCAGTCCACAGGTGATCCTAATTAGTAAGCTCACCTGCCTTTTAAAAAAAAGCAAAAACAATATCAAATTTTGTGTCACTTAGTTTATTTGCCTCACCCTCAATTAAAACTAGAGGTTTTGTGGCACCATTAGGTTTCTACAAATGCGGTCACTGCAAAATATGCACGTATGCAAAATCTATTAAAACTATACGTACTATAAAACCTAAAGATAAAATCAAGCTGAGGAGTTTCATAACATGTGATACGAAATTCGTTATATATATGTTGACATGTGGATGCGGGAAGAAATACATTGGGAGAACTATACGCCCACTGAAAACTCGCATCATTGAGCACATTAGTTCTATAAAAAACAAAGACACAAAACTCCCAGTAGCGAGACATTTCACTGAATGTGAGAGTGGTAAATTAAATCTACTCACATTCAGTGGAATTGAACATGTACCACCTCCTATCAGACGAGGTGATCGCCAAGGCATTCTCAATAAAAAAGAGATGTTTTGGATTTATTCATTGGACAGTTTACATCCCCATGGCATGAATGTCGATTGGGAGATAAAACATTTCCTCCAATGAATATATGTATTTCTTTCCTCATCCACAGATGATCACAATATGGTGAGATCACAATATGGTGAGACCTTGACTGATCGTTAATATATTCTCTAACATTGCTTTGCTCTTTTGCAATGTTGTCCTCTAGGGTCCTCCTGGTTATTATCCCTAATATCTTGTTTTCTTAACATATATCTTTAAAAGCATGTTCTCTTCAAATGTTATTTTCTAAAGTCTGTTTTAGAAAATATTTGTGGGAAAGATTCTAATTAGAACTCTCTTCAGAACTTTTCTAGAGCTTTCTTCAGAGCTTTTTTATATAGATTTTTTGCATAGATCCATTTTTCAAAGGTTGTTTCAACATCTTGCAGATATTTTGTGATTCCTTTGGATTGATTATCACCCATTGGGATACTCCAGTAGTCATAATTAATAAGATTATTATTACCTTTCATTTACATATCATGTGTGTAGGTTCCTTTAAGGTATTTAGAGACATATGTGTGTTATTTATTTATATATGTATTATTCATCATTTATGTTTGTGTTCAAGTATTTTAAATGTATACAGATATATTATTTCATTTTTCATTTTTCATTTGTTATAATGCATATATTGTTTACTACCATTATCGTTTTTCACATATATAATTTTTATTATTTTCCTTTTTTATGGTTATTTATTTATATATATTTTCTATATATACATATATTTTTTTGTCCCCTTTAGCATTTACTTGTTTTTAATATTATCCATTATTATCATTATTTTTAAACATAAAACATTACTTGTCATGATTCATCATGAATTTGTTGCATATAGAGGAACATTGCTATTTGGTGTTCTTACACATATGTTTATACATGTGGGTGAGCATAATTACCAATAGAGCCCTATCATTTATTTATTTTCTTCTTTTTTACTTTAATCATCACTCTTTACACATGTTCCCTTTCTCTGTGATAGACTCTTTGACAAAGTCCCTGTGCGGACGAAACGCGTCAGAGCGCTGAGGGGGGACTTCTTCTCCCCTTTTTATCCATGTTTGCCGGGAACCAATAAAGGCTTTTATATTTTTTGCACAGTCCAGCCTTCTTGCCATTTTTTGTCCAAGCAGTGTCCTCTGATTACTTTCCTATGGAGAGGATATCCGGTTAGGGAAAAGGAAAAGGAAACAATGTCCTGTCCCAGTACGTTTCTGCAAATTCCAAAAGGGAATGAGACTTTAAAAAGGAGCGAGAATTTTTTAGGCCAGATGGGGTTTTCAGGTTTATGGGAGACCAGAAACAGGTTTCAACCCTGTGACAGAGTCATAGACTCTATATACATTAGTAGGAGATGGTAGTATGCCTGCTTTCCAGTATACGAGGAGTTAACTCAGCTGATTAAGCAGTCCACAGGTGATCCTAATTAGTAAGCTCACCTGCCTTTAAAAAGAGGAAGAGGAAATGCCTCTAGGCAGCAGTCGCTCTCAGACACAGAGAGGACCGCTGACAAACAGACACAGGCGCCACAGACTTATACTTTCCCAATGGAATAAAGCTCCCAGGTAAGGAGCCAAGTGCTGTTACCAAATATTGTTGGTCTGGTCTAGCTTAGCTAACCAGCCGGGTAGATAGGCTTAACCTAGTTTAGTTAGCTTCCCTAACGGGGATAGGCTTTTGTTTATGTTTTATTTTACTTAAAGGGACAGAGCAGCCATTGTTTTTGTTATATTTTTGGAAAAATAAATCCACCAGCTAATTATTTCACCAGAAGAATTGTGTTGTCTCCTCACTAACCACGGTCATCTTGCCACAACCCCTAGCAGAAAGGGATTCCCCTTAAAGTCACTTACAAAAAAGGCAAATGTCAGAGGGAAACGAGGAAGAAGAAAGAGGCAAAACAAGAAGAATTCAAAGATCAAAAATAAGAATAAAAATATTTTTAATTTGAGTGAGAAAATTCTCACTACTAATCAAAATGAAGTAATTGCAAAGGGGCTGACATTTTCCCCTACATTAGGACACAATAAATGTAATCTTTATTTAGATGCACATAAATATCTAAGAACTCTCACCCTGGAAAGATTTTTTCTAAATAAAGACACAGAAGTGAGAAATTGGTTGAATCCAATTGTGGAGGGAAATAACAGAGAAAACGTTGGAACTAATCCTGAAAGTATAGATTAGATACATTCTAAATTTAAACCTAGATCAATTTTTTCCCCAACATTTTCAAAGGGTAATCACCTTGATGTAGTTTTCCAACTAATTACAAAAGATTTTGAAGTACTTGCAAACAAAAAAAGTAAAAAACGTCATAATTTGTATAAAATAGAAAAAGAAGAATTGGAAGAATTAGCATCTGAGAAAGTATAGTAATAATGCAGGCTGATAAAGGGGGCATTGTGGTGATTATGGACCGTAGCTATTATATGAAAGAAGCTAAACGCATTTTAGGTGATCCTATTACATATAGAAAACTAGGCTCAAACCCCACTGAAACTTTTAAGAAAGAACTCAAACTACTATTAGAAGAGAGCAGGAAAAAGGGAATATTAGATGAGAATGAATTTAAATTCCTATTGGTAGAAAATCCCAAATTTCCTGTCTTCTACTTCCTGCCCAAAGTACTGTACATAAGGATAGTTTGAACCCACCTGGAAGGCCGATAATATCAGGCATAGGTTCTATGACATCAAACCTGTCTCAATTAATTGATAGCTTTTTACAAAACTTTGTTAAAGAACAAAGATACTATCTTAAGGACACCAATGATGTTTGGCTTCTTTTGGAAAATATCAAATGGGAAGAGAATTACTATTTAGTGACTGCAGATAACCGCTCTCTATACAGTACATCAATTAAGCATAGTGATGAATGTAAGGCGGTATTTAAAATGCTCGAGATTAGTGGAAAAATGCATATGACACAAATTGAGTTTTTAATAGAATGTATAGAATTCATTTTAAAAAGGAATTTCTTCTGGTTCAATTGGGATTTTTTCCTCCAACTGTGTGGAACGGCCATGGGGTACAAGGTTCGTGCTGAGCTATGGCAATCTTTTCATGAGTGTATGAGAATATGACCATATTTGGTCATGGATGGGACTCAACGCAAACCTGGTCACCATGTGTTGATACATAGACGACATAATCTTCATTTGGAAGGGGTCTCGAGTGGATCTTGATGAATTTCTTGTTTATCTAGATTCTAACTTGGTTAATTTAAATTTTACTTCTAACATTAGCAATGCCACAGTCAACTTTTTTGACTTAACCATTTATATCGAAGTTAATGTGATAAAAACCAAGAATTACTTTAAAGAAGTTCAGGCCAATAATTACATTCTACAATCTAGTAGCCATCATAAAAATTGGGTAAAGAACATCCCTTTCGGCCAAAATAGAAGAATTAAACGCAAATGTACTTATAATTATACAATATCTACAACAAGGAATTCAATTTTAGCTTCAAGTATAAAATAGGTGAAAAGAAATCTTGAAATGCCATTTATAACCCAGTACAACAAAGAAGCAGGGAATATTAAACATATCCTCAACAAACAGTGGTATGTATTAAAAAATGATCCCTTTCTTAGAAGTTACATCCCAGATAAAAAGACAAAACACATGTTCTGTTTAAAAAGTTTCCAAATATTAAAAATAAAAAAGCCCTTTGTGCTTTGAGGAAAACAAAGGAGACTATGACACCGGAATGGTGTAACGCTGTGCTCACCACAAACAAGACGGGACCCCGGTCCTGAGGTGGGAATGGATAGAAATGTACCCAAAGCCACAGGGGCACGTCGAGAGAGTGGATGGTTGAGGTAGCTGGGTCAGGAAAGGAGATGTTAGAATTGTCTAGATACTTGCCGAGGTCAGGAGAAGGAGCCGGTAGAATAGTAGAAGAATGAGTGCCATGGTCAGGGGTTAAAGCCAGTAGGATCATAGGAGTCCGAGTGCCATGGTCAGGTTTGGAGAGATGCAGAAGGTCAGAGGTAAGCCGTGGTCAGTAAGCCAGAGGTGCAGATTCCAAGGGTAAAGCCAGGTCTGTATACAGGAGATCAATCTGAAAAGCAATGCAATGGAACACGAGATAAGGCAAGGCTAGTAACCAGGATGTGGGAGAACAATGCTACCTGGAACTATGCTCAGCCAAAGTGCCAGTGGCACAGCTGAGCATATATGGGGAAGGGTGACCAACGAGGCAGGGGGGGTTGGAGTGAAGGTGCGGCCTCAGTGGAGGCAGGGATAGGCTAGAAGTTGCAAGAGACAGGTGGGAGTGATTAAGTAGTTATCAGGAATTGACACGTAGCTGGGGAGCGGTGTACACATGTACCGTGTGTGCACCATGCGACACCGACATGGAACGTGACTGGTGGCCGGGGCCAGTTCCCGCAATGTCAGATGACGTAATTTGCACGCACTGTGTGGTCCACGGTACTACGCAGGCCTGAAGGTAAGGAGGGGGCGTGCCGCAGAGGGGGCACTCCTGATTCCTTACAGATGGCTAGATCTCCGCAAGGGATTTTTTCATTGTAAAAAAAAATTGTAGCGTGTAAATATGTGATCAAGGTGATCAATTGAGATCTAAAATTACAGGTAATAACTACACATTTAAGACACATATAAATTGTAGATCTACATTTATAGCATATCTCCTTGAATGTCTGTGTGGCCTACAATATGTCGGAAAGACAATCTGACCACTTAGAACGAGAGTTCTAGAGCACACTGGGAACATTAAAAGAAAACCGGACACACACAGTGTCTCTAAACACTTTCTTACAGTCCACAATGCAGATCCTACAGACTAAAATATATAGGGATTGAGCAAGTTATGCCGCATTGGATGGGCAGGGACAGAAATATAGATTTAACCAAGAGAGAATCCTTTTGGATATACCAATTGGTCACTCTGTCACCCGCTGGTCTTAATGTAGATTTCGACGCGTGTATTTCTTTGATATGTTAATTGTTATAGTTATGTAATTACATGATTCATTTTCTAATTTCTGTTTTATTATACCCACCGATGTGGCTATACTTTTGACCAGTGTTTCTATTGTTTTAGATTAGCATTATCATATTTTAGATCAGTTCTATTATGTTTATTATGTTAGCTTATATTATATTGATTTTTGGACTCCTAGCATGTTCTACTTGGAGATTTTAATATTATGTGGCTCTCATTATGGTGTTCCTACAAAGCTTATCTGACAAAACATTGTATTTAACATTTATATAATAACACGACCCACGCTATTTGGCTACTATATTCAGACACGTTGTATTGGTCTACCATCAACAATGAATACTCTAGATGAGGTATTTAAAGAGCTCGTAATCAATTAATGACACTCCTGATGAAACCTTCGTTAAGGTGAAACACGTAGAGTGTATCCAGTGAAGATCGGGTGGGAGGCTCCTCGCAGTGTTACCTGCTCGTCCATAGCCGTTTCAGGACTTCCATCCGGGGATCCAACCTGAAAGTGTGGGGGCAGGACGGCGCGAGTTCAACAGTGTATCGTGAGCAGAGATATCGCTCCACAGCTTCTTCTGTCGGCGTTGAAAATTTGGTCTAAAAGCGCATATTGTTCTAATACCATGTGAGTGATTTTTACTGCAGATGAAAGTTTTTTAGCAGTCTATAGTATGTCTGCCTTTCTTGTTACATGCCACGCGGGTTCCCATACATTCTGATCCTAGATGTGATGACATCACTGATACCATACAACTGCATTACAAAGAAACGTTTACATGCACCATAATACAGAGACATTTGTGAATACAAATTTAATTGGACTGTTGAAGATATTCATTCATTAGATTCACGTCAAGACATATTGCACAATCATCTGTGTGTTTTCTTGTTACATTTTTTCGTACAATATGATATGTAACAGTATTTAAATGTTACGCACCAATTATCCCTATAATAACTTCAGATGCACTAAAAACTATTTAAAATAGGAAATATTTTTATTAGATTACAGTAAGTGACTTTATAAAAAAAATACAATAATAACAATTTACAATTGTCTTCAATAGGCATCTTCTTCGTGCTGGCTGGCTCTTGGACATTTTCACCTGTAATAAGAGAATGTTGTATATGAATAATCTTACGTCCGTAGAAGCTGGATCTTATACACGGTTCAAGCACAAGATGCAGTATCTGAAAGCACAGAAAATAAGATCAGTGAGTGTGACTATGCAATTTCTGTGAGATTCTAAGTAAAGAATCATTAATGTCACAGGAGCAGCATTTGGTGTAGGGTGGGGGCTACGTTTATAAGGTGTCAAAAATAGGTGTATATCTTTACCTATTGCTTGTAAATACAGCATAATGTATAATGAAGATGCAATTGAATACACATTGAATAAACATTCATTGGTGGTTCAGTCCTACTGAAAAGTAGCTATGACCAAAACAATTTCCAAAACAATAGCAGGAGATAATGCGCATGTACAAGAAGGGATACAGAACAACGCACATTGGCTAGAAGAAGCAGACATTCATGTGTCAGTAAGCTGTGTGAGCGCAAAGTGGCTTTTATGGCTTATACAGCCTGCTGCGCGATTCACTAAGCAGTGGTATCAGCACTTTATCGTCCTTAAAAGGCATTTTTTCTGCCGTGTGAAAAAAATCTGTTTGATCAGGCAATCAATCAGCGGGATTCTATAAGCAGTGATAACTCAATCGTGCTTTAAAAGCACGCCAGAATAACACGCCAGGGGTGAAGAGAGCCATCCTGGGAACCATGTGGGGTCCGTAGACATCAGGGTGAAGAAGAAAAGAGCCAGGAACAGATTCTCTCCCCTGAATCAACAAGAGTCTATCTTGTAAGTAGGGATATTCTTCTCCTGGCTAGGGCATTAGAGTTTATATACTATGCAATGGTGTGTTTCTGTATTTATTTGTAATTGCAGAAATCATCTGGTAAACTACACCTGGAAGAAAATCTACCTCATCACAAGTGTTGGTGTATCACTCCACTATCAGGACTGTCACTTCATCCAGGACTGTCTTTTGTCATGGTACTGTGATCATCATCATTTTTGCGCCGGGGACATTATCTTTGTATTTATATTATTAATTGCATTTGAACGGTCAATTGTTTTCTGCCCCCTTGGCTGCATTTATCTACACATATTTCATTTGGGTTTGGTGTAATCACTCCAATTCAATTTATTCACTTGGATCAAGCGCTGATAGAGAGTTTTTTTAGTTAGTTTGTATTTCCTTCCCGAAGTATATGCTGATTTCATCGATGTTTTCAGTAAGTCCCAGTCAGAGGTCCTGCCTCCTCATAGACCCTATTATTGTCCCATTGATCTGGTCCCTGGTGCCATCCTGCCAAAGTCTAAGTCCTACCCCTTGTCTTTCCCAGAGACTGAAGCCATGGCAACCTACATCAAAGTGAATCTTTAGAAGGGATTCATTCGCAACTCTTCGTCTCCTGCCGGTGCCGGTTTCTTTTTTGTGAAGAAAAAGGATGGATCCCTGAGACCATGCATTGACTACCGGGGCCTCAATCTCATTACTGTCAAAAACCGGTATCCCCTGCCTCTGATTTCGGAACTGTTTGATAGGCTTCAAGGGGCCAAGATTTTTTCCAAACTAGACCTCCGAGGAGCCTACAACCTCATACGTATTCGAAAAGGCGATGAATGGAAAACCGCCTTCAATACAAGAAGCGGACACTACGTGTATCTCGTGATGCCATTTGGTTTATGCAATGCTCCTGCTGTCTTTCAGGATTTTATGAATGATGTCTTCCGCGATGTCCTCAATTCCTTCGTTATTATTTACCTTGACGATATTCTAATTTTTTCTGGGAATCTTCAAGATCATGTCCAGCATACAAGACTTGTCCTCTCTCGTCTCCGTGTCAATAATCTCTACGCAAAGCTCGAGAAATGTCTTTTTCATCAATCTTCTACCTCCTTCTTAGGCTATATCATTTCGGATAAAGGATTTTCGATGGACCCAGAAAAACTTAAGGCTGTTTTTGATTGGCCCCTGCCCAATTCTCTTAAGGCCATTCAACGTTTTTGGGCTTTTCCAATTACTATAGGAAATTCATCCGGAATTTTTCTACCACTGTGGCTCCCATCACTGCGCTTACTAAGAAGGGAGTCGACCAATCTGTGTGGCCTCCGGAGGCCGTCTCCGCCTTTGAAACCTTGAAGCAAACTTTTGTTTCGGCACCCATCCTTCGTCATCCTGATACTAATCTTCCGTTTACATTAGAAGTGGACGCCTCTGATTGTGATGCGGGTGCCATTCTCTCCCAGAGACTCTCCCCTCAAGATAAATTGCACCCATGTGGATTTTTTTCGAAAAAGTTCTCCCCTGCTGAAAAGAACTACACTGGCGACACACTTTATTCGAGCTCGGCTAGTCCCACGAATTCGGGTATACCCGGGTCTATTGAGGTTTGTGACTGTTTTCTGCCCGAGTGCATTGAGGTATTTTCCAAGCAGGGATTGAAGCATTTTATTCCCGCTGGCTGCAATACTGCACAGTATATATATATATACTGCATTACAAATCATGAATTTATGCCATCTGGTAGACACGCGAAGCATTGCAGCCTATTAAATCCTAATCATTATCATTTAACAGATCAGCCGCCCGTCTGCCAGGCATGAACCCAGGCTGGGAAGGCAAACGCAACGGGGCTTGTCAGAGGTGAGGAGCGGCGCATTCCAGGTATCTGCCAGGTACATACTGGGTATTTGCTCGAATAAAGTGTGTCGGTGCAGTATGATGTCGGCAATAGAGAACTCCTGGCCATAAAGATGGCTTTACAGGAGTGGTTACACCTCCTGGAAGGCTCCCGCGAACAAATTGCTATTTTGACAGATCATAAGAATCTTCTCTATATCGAAAGTGCACATCGTCTAGGATCTCGTCAAGCCCGCTGGGCACTTTTTTTTCCAAGATTTAATTATACTCTATCGTACATCCCCTGCACGAAGAACATAAAAGCTGATGCCTTGTCCAGACAATTTTCCCCTGAGGAAAAATCCGAAGAAATCACAGAAACAATTGTACCTTCAAAATGCATAGTCTCCGCCAACTCTTTTGATATTCTTGAAAAGATCGTAGAAGCCCAGTCACAGATTCCGAGTGGTCTAGAGGTACCGGAAGGAACTCTTTATGCCGCCCCCAAGTTTCGTCAAAAGATCTTGGAATGGGGTCACTCCGTACGGTCAGCCGGCCATCCCGGCTTCAAGAGAACCTTGGATCTCATTAAGCGCACCTTTTGGTGGACTAATATGGCAAAACTCATTCACGAATTTACACGCGCTTGTCCAGTTTGTGCGCAGAACAAGACTCTTCATCAAAAGTCTTCCGGGTTACTCATGCCTCTTCCAGTACCTGATCATCCATGGTCACATATTTCAATGGATTTTATTGTGGATCTTCCGCCCTCCAGAGGTATGACTACCATTTTGGTCATAGTAGACCGATTTTCGAAACAGGCCCATTTTGTTCCCCTCAAGGGTCTTCCCTTCTCTCCAACCCTGGCAGATATTTTTACCAAAGAAGTGTTTCGTATCCATGGGATCCGTACGTCCATAGTTTCTGACCGAGGATCGCAATTCATATCAAGGTTTTGGCATGCTTTCTCCAAGAGGCTTGGTATGGCCTTATCCTTCTCTTCAGGCTATCATCCCCAAACTAATGGGCAAACTGAGAGACTTAATCAAAGCCTTGAACAGTATCTACAATGCTTTATTTCTGATACCCAAGATAATTGGGTTGATCTGTTTCCATGGGCGGAATTTGCGTCCAATTCTCTCCGTAATGAATCTACTCAAGAATCTCCGTTTTTCGTGAATTACGGCTTTCATCCAAGTCGGCTTCCAATCTCCAACACTCCCTCAGGAGTGCCAGCAGCCAATGAACGGGTAACCACGCTACAGAACTCTTGGATCAAGATCCAATTCGCACTCCTTAGGGCAGCTAAGAGGTTCAAATCTCAAGCAGATCATTGTTGTCAAGAGGCTCCCAATTACCAGCCAAGGGACCGTGTCTGGCTTTCAGCAAAGAATATAAGACTGAAGACTCCTACCCTGAAATTGGCGCCTAGATTTTTGGGGCCTTTCTTGATTCAGGAACAAGTCAATCCTGTCACGTTACGCTTACAGTTGCCTCCATCCATGAACATTCCCAATGCGTTCCATGTATCCCTGCTCAAGCCTTTCATTCAGAGCAATTGCTTCCCTGTAAAAGCCCGTAGACCCAATCCTGTTACTGTCCAAGGACACTCTGAATTCGAGGTACAGTCCATTGTGGATTCCCGTATATCCAGGGGAAAAGTACAGTTCCTTGTACATTGGAAGGGCTATGGTCCAGAAGAGCGTTCTTGGATATCAAGGGAAGACATTCATGCTCCAGCTCTACTCAATCGCTTCCACAAGAAGTTTCCACAGAAGCCTTGGATGGATCGTCCTGAGGTCGATCCTGAAGGGGGGGCTACTGTAAGGAATCGGGGGCCACGTCCCTTGTGGCATGACCCCTCCTTACCCACTACCAGTACTCCAGCGGCTGCTGCCCCTGCCCCCCGTCGCCACCCAGTGCATACCTTGAACGCTGCCGTCGCCATCTTGGATTCTGGCACTGGTGTTACAGACTCTCAGCTGTGCTCCACTACTTCCTGGTCTCTCAGCCACTCACGAGCAGCTCCTCGACATGCCCCCGCCATGCCCCTCGTCCAGATTGGTCACTGTCGCTTTAAATATCCTGCTTTGCCTTCACTTCCTTGCTCTGCATAGCTCCTTGCTACCTGTGTTGCCTGGAACCTGTGTAGTGCTTTCTTGTGTTTATTCCCTACAGCTATTGACCCGGCTCGTCTGAAAACCCCCTCTGGCTCCTGAACTCGGCTTTCCTACAGACTACTCTAACCTCTAAGACCCCCGGACTCTGCTACGGATTTTTACAACGGAACTTTCTATATCCTCGGACTCGGCAAGTACTTGACCATTCTTTATCTACATCCAGGCCTGGCCACGCTACTACGCCACATCCCGGACACGCCCCCTCTGCTGTCGGTGCGTATACTCTACATCCCACCTCAGTACAGGGGACTGGTCTGGTCGGCGGGCTGCACAGCGTGACAGTGGATACATGCATTCACATAATCTTCTGTCTTGAATGGAGCTGTGAACATCTGTGAAAGAAGAAGATATATAATATTAATTTTATAAATATATCAGTTACATAGTTACTTAATGATACATCTAAACACACGGTTTGTATAATGTACCTATGTACTAAACGTCAATCATTTCGTTAACAACATTTATGCTACATATAACCACAAAATGCTTACTGTATAAAAAGAATATATATATGTAAAAAAACATTCTTTACACACATATACATACACATATATATATATGAAAAACACACCACGAAAGAGACAATGACAGTCCCCTAAGCTAGCACTCTAAGTATCCTACCAAAATAGCCTAAATAGAGTTTGACAAAAAGACCCGAATATTCCTTCAAGGCAAAAAATGAACAAGATTTTATTACAGCAGCAAGACACACTAACTTAAAAACATGAACAAACAAATGGCAGCTGAAAATATGAAGGCAGTGATTTTACAAAAGTAAATGCTGATAGTTGAACCAAAAAGCTATGATGCGTCTAATTTATAAAAATATATAATGAGGCAATCAAAAAACAAAAATGGGACAAAAAACTATCAAAAAAGATATTGTATCTAATGGAACCCTAATGCTATGATAAGCAAAAATAAACTAAAGGCATATGGAAAAGTATGAAATCAATAGTGCTATGTACAGAAAACATGAACATAGACAAAAAATATACCTTAAAGCCAAGGGAAAGGCACAGGGGAGAACCATAAAACATATGGGACTTCATGCACCTCCCCTCTCCTGATTAAGAATGTTTATTTACAAACACAGGCAAATACAAACATCAAGCAATCACCAATGGTCAATAATAAGCACACAGCTGATTAAGAATATTTATTTACAAACACAGGCAAATACAAACATCAAGCAATCACTAATACAGTATGTCCTTTAATTAGACTTACCTAGTCAGGACTAAGAAGAATCTGATGTGACACCATAAGCATCCAGCAATAGCAAGCAATCACAATGAATAATGTTTTTATTGTCAGCATGCTATATGGTAGCCATTTACGTGTGTTTAAAACATTTTTCTTCAGCTACATTGGGAATATTGCTCGCAGTGATCTCACCAATGCTATCAATAGGTATGTCGCGCCTTGATGACGCGACGCAACTTCAGGCCATTCAGTGCATGGCATTCTTGGGAGCTATGACAACCATCCCTTACAAATCAAACCAAAAGGCAGGGCTAAGATGCCGAACAGTCATGTGACTGTGAATAACCAATCGGATGCACGGCTGGCTCTGTACTGAGGTTAGTGGCATTATGCTGTTTGCTGCCAATGAGGGAGGTCGCATTCTGATGATGCGATGCTACTCCCGGCCATAAAACATATGGGACTTCATGCACCTCCCCTCCCATACTCTCTTCCACCATAATCAAATAAAGGGGCAGGATAATCTGGGGCCAAGATCACATGACCACCACCCACCAATGGGATGTATCATTAGCCATGTGATGAGTCACAGCCAATTAGGGACCCCTACCATTATGTAACCCAATTTGAAGTGTGGGAGGGATTTGTATGCAGAAGCCCTATCACAGTCTGACATTAATCAACCAATGGGGTAAGAATTAAGTGTATAAAGATCTGAGAGAATCACTCTGTAATTGCCCCCGATGAAGCCACAACGGTGAAACATATGTTGGGCAGGCTAAGCGTCACCTAAGCGCTGGCTATATCGGAGAGATCTGTTGCCTTTTCTCAGTTAGAGTGTTTCGGAGCCTTCTAAAGGAAGCACAACACTCTGACTACTCTCCTATTTGTCATGGTTCCGAGTACAAGACACATACTTTGTGATCTTGAAATAGCTGTTTTGCTAAACATAACAGACCTCTAGGTTCATTTACCTTTGAACCTGTTGGTCTGGTACATATGTGTGTGTATATATCCGTATACTAGCATTAGCTGGCTCAACAAATATACTATATTATTCTGAGCACACACACTATATTAAGCTATACTCTCCATTTAGGTGTAGTCCTCAAACTATATAGAACTGTATTGGTATAACTACCAATGTTAGTATAATCATATAGCAGTGGGATATTCTAAAATAGTTATTCCTAGCATACACTGTTAGTTTGAACTAGGCATACAGTTACCTCCTCCGTTTTTAATTTATTTTAATCACTTTGGTTCACGTTAGTTTTTTGCTGCAATAAATATATTTTAATCATTTATTAATAAATAGTAATTTTTAATATAGGTATAGGTGTTCTCTTGTGCGGCTATTAGGGAGCTTTCTTTCTTTTCTTTGCTTATCATTAACCCCATCCCTGCCAGCACCACCTCCGCACTCTTATTGCAGTTTTTTGTTCCGTCACCACACATTCACAATTTATTGGTTCCCCATATCTCCATTGGTGTAATGCAAGGCGCACAACTTGACCTTTTTAGGCCATTCTATCTTCCTCTATATATATATATATATATATATATATATATATATATATATATATATATATGAACAACAAGAAAAGAAAGCGCCCGATCCTAGTGCAACATGAAAAAATACACTTTTAATAAAAAGATTAGGTCCAACAAAAATACACTCACAAACAAACAATAAATAAAAGCATGTAATGAGTATACTCATTCGCCTCCACGTGCTGCTTTGGCTCCCTTGGTGTGCTGCTCTCCCTTGGATGAGGTGTCAGATTCTCCGGCAATCTCCACTGGGTGCAGGAACTGCAAATGCCTCTGGAACCCTGACCCGGAAGTTCCACAGGTCACGCAGCCAGACCGGATGCCAAAATGGTGGTTATGTACCCCCGTGGTTTGGTATAAACCGGTAAGGTGCTATATCCTAAATTGTCCACATATGTAGGATGCCCGGTACCTGTACCTCCGCTGGTACACCGCTTCTCCTTGAAGATGGAGCCTCTGCCTTTCCCGCAATCGTCTGGTAGGGTTCACAACTGGAGCTCTGATCCAGAAGTACAAACGCCTCCTCTGGGCGAACCGGATACAGAATAACGTGTGTGTGATCCCGCTGTTGGAATAATTAACCCAGCACAGTCCCAAAAGTCCTGACAAAGTCTAGGCAATGGAAAAAAGTGGCAAAAAAGGCTGCGAACAAGTATATGGATAAAATCTGGTTTGAATACCAATAAAAAATCCTCCCTACGCGTTTCTTCACTCTTAGGGTGATTTCATCAGGGGATGTATGACGGAAGTACGTCATGCTATTTATACATATGTAAGTCAATCAATTAATTAAATGCTTCTAATGCAACACATGATTGTAATTAATTGCTATCTGCAAAACGAAGGCAGCAATATATTTTATCTACAGAATTAAACCGTTTAATGTTCATAATTGTTTTAAACTAATTGTAGATGTTGTATAGAATCTCAAATGACATAAATGATGGTTTTTAACCATGTCTGATTTAATTAATATACATATTGTGTATAATATATTTATTTAGTGTTAAATTACCCTACTTAAATTATTAAACATGTGTTTTTAATTTACTGGTAGTACTGGGATATTGGTTAATCTTTTTCTTATTCATTCAGACTTGGATAAACGTCAATTACTATTGAACACTAATGTGAATTAATGGTTGGAGGATAGATGACAAAGGTGACCACCAATATATACCATCAATATTGATGAATTGATTTGAATTGATTGTTGAACTTCCGGGTCAGTGTTCCAGAGGCATTTGCAGTTCCTGCACCCAGTGGAGATTGCCGCAGAAGCTGACACCTCATCCAAGGGAGAGCAGCACACCAAGGGAGCCAGAGCAGCACGTGGAGGCGAATGAGTATACTCATTACATGCTTTTATTTATTGTTTGTTTGTGAGTGTATTTTTGTTGGACCTAATCTTTTTATTAAAAGTGTATTTTTTCATGTTGCACTAGGATCGGGCGCTTTCTTTTCTTGTTGTTCGCAGATTCTGGGGAGGTCGTTGGTCCTTGTGGAGAGCTGCCAGATCCTATTTTTGAGCCCTTTTTTTTCATTTTTGCTTTTTATATTTATTTTTATTTTTCATTTTTATACCATTTATTCACATATATATTTTTTTGAGTCTATTTAGCATTACACAATAATATCATATTTATATATATTTGCAACAGTGATTTAGGGTTTTAACCATTTGAGTTTTATTTTACTTTGGTCCACCATCACACCCATTTATTATAGCTTGTATAGAGAGTACCAATATAAATTCAGCTATTGAATTACTATCAATTTATGTATAGTCGATCATATATGCTAATCAAGATTATTTATTAATACTACTACATTTAGATCCTGAGTACCTGTCGAGCGCAGTCATTTTTCTGTTTGTAAATATATATATATATATATATATATATATATATATATATATATATATATATATATATATATAAATAGAAAGCAGTTGGCACACTGAAAACAGGTTATCCACTGATGCTTATCCCATATAAGCACATACACAGAAAGATTTTACCAGATAGAGATCCAGGAAAAACGAGACAGCACACAGTCAGGGAAATCCAAAGCTGATGTATTCAGGATAAATACATACTGTCGCGGCCGAGTTTATTCGAGCATTTGCCCGGTCTCGGCCGCGACAGTAACCTGGCGCGCGCCGGGATGTCCCGGGCATGCGCCGAAGCCTCGGAGGAGAGGCCCGCCGATCGGGGCTTCCCCCTCTCCTCTCCGGGTCTGCCGGGTCCCCCGGAACCCCCTGCTGCCATCCCCCACATCGCGGGACACCAGGGCTCCCTCGGGGAGCCCTGAATGCGCGTGCAGGGGGCGCAGGCACCCGATGACGCGTGACCGCGCATCGGTGACGCGCGGCACGCCGAGGGGATGCCACTAGCAAGCCGGGAAATTTCCCGGCTTGCGGAACTGGCCGCACTCTAACAAAGTGTGCCGCCAGTGTAGGCACTGCATCCAAAAGTGCCTATGCACTGCCTATGTATGCAGTGCCTATGTATTTATCCTGAATACATCAGCTTTGGATTTCCCTGACTGTGTGCTGTCTCGTTTTTCCTGGATCTCTATCTGGTAAAATCTTTCTGTATATATATATATATATATATATATATATATATATATATATACTGCACCGACACACTTTATTCGAGCAAATGCCCGGTTTATACCTGGCAGATACCTGGAATCCGCCGCTACTCACCTCTTGCATGCTGCGTTGCGTTTGCCTTCCCAGCCACGGTTCATGCCTGGCTGACGGGGGCCTGATCTGTTAAATGATAATGTGAAGAATTTATTAGGCTGCAATGTTTCGCTTGTCCACCAGATGGCATAAACTCATGACTTAAGTAATGTGTGGGCTTTGCAAGTTGTTTCGTTTAAAAAAAAATACTTTATCCCAGTACAGTATGCTATTGTAACTTGTCCTTGAGACTGAAGGAAGATGTTGCAAAAAATGTATCAATTTAGGCTTTACATACTGTATTAAATAAAGACAAAGACCATTTTCGCTTACACTATTCTACAGAGACATGAGTGTTCAAGTGGAGCCCGCTTTCCAAAAACCTGACAGAAGTTATCCTTATTTGATATGGGCCGCTATTAATGCAACAGAGGATAAGATGGCAACAGTTGTTCAAATTTATCAGTATTTTATCGAAAATTATGACTTTTACAGATTTTCGCCAACTCCTCATTTGTGGAAGCGCGCAATAAGGAAAAGGTTATGTAGTGACCCCTGTTTTCACCGTATTGAGCCCCAATTTGTTGGAGGGTATTGGTGTGTGGCACCGGGTTTTTCCCGTATCTATGATAATGGAGGCGGCAAAAGGCGAAGGGTCGTGTTAAAACGAAATAAGAAGCGACAGTCCCTGCCAAGCAATGCGCCAGAACCAGAACCAGCAGCAGCACCAGCTTATCATGATGCCCTCGCCATCGGTGACAACCCTGAGATGGATTTCGCAGCCAGTTTTGATGAAGCTTGCATGTACCTAAGCGATTTCCCGCTGACTACAGGTGGGCTAGTCCCTCTGCAAACTATCGACGTGGGTGATGATGAAAGCTGGACTGGAAGTGGCCCGGCGCCGGCGCAAGCTGAATGGGACATTCAGTAATACAGTATGGTGAGTACTGTATTGTTGCCGTATTATTTTGGTGGGGCAGGCTGGGTACTTCTTTAGGGGGCTGACCATTACTGTACATTAAAACTTTTCATTTTGTTTTTCCTCAGAAAAGAAAACGGCTAATGGGGGGATTTCGATGGATACAGTAATATTGTGCTGTACAGTATGCTGATGTTTTCCAGCCGAACAGTATACTGTGTAATAAACCCGAATAAATAAAACTATGCATTTATTCTACAGTACATGTTCAGTAAATTACTGCACATACTGGGGGCGAGATGTGTTTGCAGCAGAGAGAGGTATTTTAATAATATTGTACAGTGCGCAGGGGGTTCCCTGAGCCAGAAATTAATGCTCAGGGACCCCCCCTGCTCCTGATCAATATTATTAAAAAAAACTGAAAATGCTGCGTCATTACCATAGCGGATAGCCGCTAAGGCAATGAAGGGGTTAACCCACCGTGCCCGCTTTATTGTGTGTAGTGGGGATGGGTGAGGGGGGTATTTGGCCCTTGGTGTGAGTTTAGGACTTGCGGGAGGGGGGGGGGTGTTGCGGGTGCACTTAACCCCTTCACGACCGTAGCAGTTAATACCGCTACGGTCATGAAGGGGTTAAGCCCTCCCGCTACACCCCCCCCCGCAAGCCCTCCCCAACCATCGTTGGGGCTAATACCCCATTCACCCACCCTCCCGCTACCCACAATAAAAAAATACACACACAGCACAGCAGCCGCCAAAAAATAAATAAATAAATACTGTATAAATAAATAAATAAATAAATGACAATAAATACATTTGAAATACAATTTTATTGATAGTGTAGATGTGCAGGGGGTCTCTGGAGCTGAATCGCGTTGGATTTAGGTCTGGGGACCCCGTGCCCCCCGAGATACAGGCCCCTTTAGGGGGTGCCGGTATCCCTCTGCGTTTCAAGGTCCCGATCACGTGACCGCGGCCTGTAAACCAAGCAGAGCAGAGGGATACCGGCACCCCCTAAAGGGGCCTGTATCTCGGGGGGCACGGGGTCCCCAGACCTGAAACCTGTGCGCTTCTGCTCTGGAGACCCTCTGCACATGTACAGTATCAATAAAACACATACAATATATAGTATAAATAAACACTCGTTCTTTACCTTAGCGTCTATGCGCTATGGTAAAGAAGCATCATTTGTGTACTGTATTTTAATAATATTGTAGTGAGCAGGGGGTTCCCTGAGCCAGAAATTAGTGCTCAGGGACCCCCCCTGCTCCTGATCAATATTATTAAAAAAACTGAAAATGCTGCGTCATTACCATAGCGGATAGCCGCTAAGGCAATGAAAGGGTTAAGGCATAATAAACAATTAATACATTCTATACATATTTTTCACGTCTGTGTTAAAA
Source organism: Ascaphus truei (assembly GCF_040206685.1). Lineage (NCBI taxonomy): Eukaryota > Metazoa > Chordata > Amphibia > Anura > Ascaphidae > Ascaphus > Ascaphus truei. The sequence goes on from NC_134483.1 coordinate 448,533,632, forward strand.
CTCCCTGCCTTCTCTCTAATCTACTGTATGTAAAACCCCCTCCCCCTATTCTCGCTTTTAAAACTCCCTGCCTTCTCTCTAATCTATGTAAAACCCCCTCCCCCTATTCTCGCTTTTAAAACGCCCTGCCTTCTCTCTAATCTATGTAAAAACCCCTCCCCCTATTCTCGCTTTTAAAACGCCCTGCCTTCTCTCTAATCTATGTAAAAACCCTTCCCGTATTCTCGCTTTTAAAACTCCCTGCCTTCTCTCTAATCTATGTAAAAACCCCTCCCCCTATTCTCGCTTTTAAAATGCCCTGCCTTCTCTCTAATCTATGTAAAAACCCCTGCCCCTATTCTCGCTTTTAAAACGCCCTGCCTTCTCTCTAATCTATGTAAAAAAAAACCTCCCCCTATCCCCCTATTGTGTGTGTGCGTTAAGCTTCCCTGCAATCTATGTAAAAAAACCTCCCCCTATTGTGTGTGTGTGTTAAGCTTCCCTGCAATCTATGTAAAAAAAAACCTCCCCCTATTGTGTGTGTGTGTTAAATCTGCCTGGCCTGTGTTTCTGAGTGCTGAGTGCTCTGCGTTAAAGGCCCCGATCACGTGATCGCGGCCTGTAAACCAAGCAGAGCAGAGGGATACCGGCAACCCCTAAAGGGGCCTGTATCTCGGGGGGGGCACGGGGTTCCCAGACCTGAAACCTGTGCGCTTCAGCTCCAGAGACCCCCTGCACATCTACACTATCAATAAAAATGTATTTCAAATGTATTTATTGTCATTTATTTATTTATTTATTTACATTTATTTATTAATTGTGCTGCTGCTGCAAGTCCTAAACTCACACCAAGGGCCAAACACCCCCCTCACCCCCAATAAAAAAAATTCACGCACAGCAGCCCCACAATTAATAAATAAATCTAAATAAATAAATAAATAAATACATGAAGAGAAATAAATATATACTGTATAGTATATACTGTATATATACTGGATATATATATATACATTATACAGTATATATAATAACAATCCCTATACAGTACATATACAGTATATACTGTGTACAGTATATATACAGTATACTGTATAACTGTATATATATATATATATATATATATATATATATATATATATATATATATATATATATATATATATATATACTGTATAGTATACAGTATATACACACAGATGATGAACCAATATACAAATACAGTACATGTAGAATTGTTATCAAAATCATACTGTCCTACAAATAACGCATCTCCATACAGTACAGACAATAATAATAATAATCCATTTAATAATCCTAACTGATTTTACAATATAAAACATAACATTCCAATCCACACAGTACATTGCATTTACATTGTATACTGTAAATGATGCATAGCATTAAATCTATGCACCATATACAGTACTGTACATTCTGCAAATGAATGTTAACAATATAATTGCAAGCTACTCTACCAGTAAATACAAACACTTCCAAACAAGTCAACTACAGTATTTTAACCAATCAAGTAAACCAAAATCAATATATACTGTAAGTACCAACCAGAAAACACAATTTAAAACCAAAGCTAACCCTTACAATACAGTACCAAGGATTACATCTATCTAATTGTAAAAAACCTTATACATTATACACAGCATTGTTTAAAGCCCCCTCCCCCTAATGTTTCTGTTAAGCAGATTACACTGAAGGGAGAGAGATATAAAGGCCTAAAGCCCCTTCCCCCCTAATGTTTGTGTTAAACAGATTACAATGAAGGGAGAGAGATATAAAGGCCTAAAGCCCCTTCCCCCCTAATGTTTCTGTTAAACAGATTACAAAACAGATTACAATGAAGGGAGAGAGATATAAAGGCCTAAAGCCCCTTCCCCCCTAATGTTTGTGTTAAACAGATTACAATGAAGGGAGAGAGATATAAAGGCCTAAAGCCTTACCTGCATTGGTAAACCCTCCCTGCATTGGTAAACCCTCCCTGCATTGATGTCGTGCAGTGTATGTAAATGTGGGGAGGAAGAGGGCCCAATGTGAATAATGTACTGTGAGGTCTAACCACCCTCACCCCCTACCCACATACTGTACCGTTACCCCCCCCCCCCCCCATCCTGGCCATGGCCCCTCACGCACAGCAGCTCCACAATTAATAAATAAATCTAAATAAATACATGAAGAGAAATAAATATATACTGTACTGTAAGTGCCCGCTTTATTGTGTGTAGTGGCGGTGGGTGACGGGGTTTATAAATGTGAGTTTATAAATAAAATAAAGAATATTATTTCTAGGGGCCCTAGAACAGAAGTTCCCACGCCAATTTCGCGCTCATTGCTCTTTTTTTGCTCTTTTTTTACAATGTTGCTGGTCTTGCGGCTTTGCAGTCTGCAAGCAAAAAGCGCAAAGTGTATGAAGTCTGGGTGAGCGCTTTCCACATTTGATGCCTACGGCACATTCCCATTTCTACACACTTCAATACCTGCACAGTTGGTAGCGCTTTCCATCCCAGCTACTGTACCATTCTGGATATTCACCTCTCACAGGCCATTCTTGCCCGAGTCTGTCCTATCAGACAGGGGCATTAACCTGTATCCACACCACCTGGACAATTTCTCTCTGTCAGAGACTTGTGCTATTTATTTTATATATTTTTGTGTAATTATTCATGCAATTTTATGCTCATTTCATATGTGGTTTTCAACATAAAGTGGCTGCTGGGCCTCATCCTAACTCATACAGTATACAGTAGCGCTTCCCTGTTTGTTTGTTTATTGCAAGCAAAAAGCAGTCTGTAGTACTGAGTGTGAGATAAATTACTGTATTTATCAGTGTTGATCAAAGAGAGTTGATCAGAAGGATTCCCCTTACTGTATATACAGCACTCTATTGTCATTCATACAGTACTGTATACTGTAGTAAAGGGTAGACAACACATGGTCTTGCAGTATACTGTATTACTAAAAATCTGTCAGGTTGACCAGAATCACTGCGGATATCGGAAAATAATACAATTTTATTAATTCTACGTAGAATTAATAAAATTGTATTATTTTCCGATATCCGCAGTGATTCTGGTCAACCTGACAGATTTTTAGTAATACAGTATACTGCAAGACCATGTGTTGTCTACCCTTTACTACAGTATACTGTATGAATGACAATAGAGTGCTGTATACTTTATAAGGGGAATCCTTCTGATCAACTCTCTTTGATCAACACTGATAAATATCATATTTATACCCCTTTAGCACCTGTCGTTCCATCCTATGCACCCATTTACTGTACAATGGTGATTGCGGTCGTATTCACGTACTTTATGTGAGATAAATTAAGCAGTTCTTTTATTGCTGAAGTCGCCACAAAAAACTTTTATTTACAAATACAGTACAATACAATGGTGAAACATTTCAAGTTAACAGCAATTCAAAACATCAACACACAATAATACATACTGTACAGTACTGTATGATTATTTATTTATAATACAGTATACAGCTCTGTACTGTATACAGTATGCAGTATACAGTACTATATTTGGGCCTTGTCTTTGGGGGTTTATTCATGCAATTATTAGGGTGACCTGCCGTTGGAAATACTGACACAGTACAATCCTACAGCTACACCACCCACCCCCTCCAGTACAATCCTACAGCTACACCACCCACCCCCTCCCTTAGAGTTTTTAATCCCTCCCTGGCCAAGCATCAATCGTCTGGCTAATCCAATCCAAGTCATTGTTTTGTTAATCTGGCCCTGGGCTGGCTACGGTAACAAGATTCAGCAGGAGGCAGCCAGAGTACTGTATCATCCCACCATCCACCTTCCTTAGAGGGAGGCCTGCCTGCTTTGGAAAAATCCCCTCTCGAATTTGAAATGTAAATCTGATGTGCATCCGTTTGCTTACAGTAACTGTTCTGTTCAGAACAGCCACTGCTTCTAAATTACTGAAAATATACAGGATAAATATACAGTAATGTGAAATAATCGTACAATATACAGTAATGTGAAATAATAGTACAGTAGTTCATTGAGAGAGGAGAGGTTTTGTGTACATCATTACTGCTGTTTATATACTGTACATTTGACTGCACAAGCAGATTTGACGAACACAAGGCCCCCCCTCCCCCTTTGGCACCCTTTTTCCTGGAACGACAAGAAAACAAAAACTTTGTTCAGTTACTGTACTGTACTGTATGTGCGTACTGTATTATGGTAGAACTACTGTACAGTAGGTGGCTGGTGCAGCTTTCTCTGGAAAGAAAAAAATGGAGCAGTTAGTAGGCAGTTACTGTAGTACTGTCAAACTAGTCTACTGTACTGTATACTGGAACTACTGTATACTCTGACTATTGGGAAAGAAAAAAACTGTGCCATACTTACCTGTATCTTACTGTACAATACTACAGCACTGTACTACTTTCCTGATGCTTGCCCATTGCGCGCGATGACAATGGGCAACACAGTGGCAATATGGTCTATATATTTATTGCATCGTTCCACGGTGAGTACATCGTTCCAAAAACTCATTACGGCTGTATACAACTCGTCCTTCTTGGAGGGTTTCGCCACTTTACGGATGTGGTCCTTCAGCTGATGCCAGACCATTTCGATCGGATTGAAGTCTGGCGATCTGTGATTGGAAAGAAAGGACAATTAGTTTAAGAGATACAGTACACAGTAAAAACAGTGGGGAACATATAAATGGGACACGGTCTACTGCATTTACTCCGCTGGCGTCTTCACCCAGTTGATGCCGCGCTCAAGGATATGCGCCGTCGACGTGGTGTGCTTGGGATCATTGTCCTGGTAAAAGCGATGACCATTGGGAAAGTCTTGTGTGATGTATCGCACTATCACGGGCACAATGTTGTCTTGGAAGAAATCTTTATTCATGATTCCTATAGCAAGAAAAGAAAAGTGCTCAATAGTACAGTACAGTGCATACGGTAAGGCAACACTAGTCAAGTACAGTGCATTAGGCGGCATTATATTTGAGAAATTGTACCTTCAAAGACGACAATGCATCCCGGTCCATGCCTAGAGATGGCACCCCACACATGCAGCTTCACAGGGTGTTTTGGCCGTGGCTTCAAAGTTATGCGGCCTTTTTTGTGGAACGCAAATCTTGCAAATCTCTCCAGCGACACAGTAGACTCATCAGTGAAGATGCAATCCTGGAAAGTCTCACCGCTGTCGATCCATGCCTGGGCCTGGAGCACTCTTTTGATTTTGTTTGCGTCCCGTATCATGGGGTACGCTCTGTAATGACAATGAATAAAAAATGTTAGCGTCACAGCGCAGTACAGTTTGCAAAACAACACTTTTACTTTACAGTTCCTCCTGTACTGTACAGTACTAACCTGACACGTCCATATTTCCATCCAATTCTGCGTCTCATCTTCTTTATGCTGCTCTCGGATACAGTCAGATTGTGGTTTTCCTGAAGAGTGTTTTTAACCCTTAATGCGCTCCTCTCATCATTCTCCTCACTTATTCTGTCCACCAGAAGAGTAGTCTCCCTACAATGCAAAGAAATTATATTGTGTTATTAATATGCAGCAATATAAAATGTATACTGTATACTGTACATGTAATGTTGTAATATACAGTAAATATAAATATACAAAAAATGTATACTGCTGTACTATAAATATAAATAGACAAAATATACAGTATACAGTACTGTTGTAATATAAATATACTATATAAATATACTGTTGTTATATCATAATAAATACACATCATATACTGTACTGTATATTCCGTTGTAAGATGAATTGCAATATACCAAAAGTGTATACTGCTGCACAAAAAATATAAATTGACCACACATACAGTACACTACAGTATATACTGTTGTAATATAAATATACTATATAAATACGGTATACTGTAGATGTACACTACAGTTTTCTATATATTTTTTGGTTAAGTTTTATAAATACAGTATACTTACGCATTTGTTATCTTTGGTGCCTTTTGCGGTCTCTGTTTTTTCCTTGTGCATGATAGCACACGGTGCTTGATGGCACAACGAGGCCAGAAGCAGTTAACCAGCGCTGGATATCTGCAATTCGTTTTCCGCTCGTGTACATCTCCTTCATTCTCATGCTGAGATCCTTTGAAATCTTCTTAACAGGCATTGCTGCGAGTACTGTAGAAATAAATACAAACACAAGAATGTGTATTCGATGTTTAGTTGATGTGTATTCAATGTGCAGTGAATCCACAAAATGGATGGTGTATTTATATGTTAATGACTCACATTACAGACCACCCACTTTCAACACCTGTACCTGGCCACCATGCATAAAAGGTTGTACACGTTGCATAGCCCACCACTTGCTGATCTTTATCTGAGCCATTGTCCAGATACTGCATTGTGCCTCCCGCTTACATGGAGCATCCCCGGTTCTATGGACGAAAGAACCATCTCACCTCTGCTGTGCCTGCCACACTGAAAAAGAGAAAGGCAGTTACCGTTTCCAAGCCAAAGGCAAAGCGACAGGCTAAGGCCAACAAAGAAAACCTTCTGCTGACCCCAAAGGCTAAGGCTTTTAAAACACGTCAGCCTTATTATGTGAAGAAGAAATAGGGTACTGTGCTCGGTACGCAAGACGAATGGCAGCCAACTCACCGAATCCGCAGACCACTTCCCATAAGCTTCGACGACTCTGCTGTAGCTGTCCCGGAAATCTTCAGCCCGGCTTCTCCACCCCCATCTTCTCCGGTTCCATCTGAAGATGCTGCTGCCTCTGAAATCCACGGGTCACTGTCTCCTTTGCTCTTGGACGACTCTGCTTCTCTCCCGGAAATCCAGCGGTCACCTTCTCCATCCCTCTTCGACGACGCTGCAGCTACTCCTGTACCGGGCATCCCCAGGTCACCTCTTCCACTCTTCATCGATGCCGCTTCTCTCCAGAGAACACCCATCTCATCCTCCGTTGCACCCATCCCCCCAGATCTCCAGATGCCATGCACAAGCAGCTCGTTAGACCGGATCCTGAATGGGCTAAGTGTGGATCTCCCCGGGAATTCTAGTGTGCTGGCAAAGCTAGATCTGCTTCTGGAGTCGGTGCTACATATGGAGCAACGGATGCTACAAATGGAGCAACGGCTGGATCAACGGATGCTACATATGGAGCAACGGATGGATCAATGGATGGACAAGATAGAGGCAGACATAGCGGGCATACATTATTTGCTCGGTGTTAATGCCCCTGTTTCCCCGACGCTGGAGCAGGGGGGGTGACATGGATGTGATGCATGGTACCTTCGACCCCCTTCCATCACCAAGCACACCCCCTCCACCAGAAGATGCAGTGTACTATGCTATTGAGGAGGACATGACAACCCCATCAAGACCACGCCAGGAGACAACCCGGCGACCACTACCGGAGGAAAGCTTCCTCCCAGACACCCTACCATTGCCAATCGCCTCAAGTACACCCGCTCCCAAAAGACCTCCTACACCCGCTCGCATACAAACAGAGCCCGCCATCTCCCTGTGCGATCTGACACCGGCGCTGAGGGAGAAGTATAGGGTGAGGAGTGCTGGTATACCACACAAGTATGCCTTGATCATATTTAAACACCATGTTCCCTACACATTGTACTGCGAGTGGGTGTTCAAAGTGAACTATGATGGGAATCGCCAAAAAAAAGGCCCTTCCTTCTAATTTAAGGAAAAAGATTGTGGAAGAAATGCAGCGCTATTACCCTGTTACAGATCCTGTAATGAGAGGCGTTAGAGACTGCATTAATGGCGTTTTGCGCCATGCAAGGAATCGGCCATGGATGGAAAATGGGGAGGACTTTCAGTGAGACCATACTGTAATATTGTGCTGTACTGTACAGTACATGTTTTACCCTATAGTACCTGCTGTACTTAAACAAAGGATACTGAATGTTGTTGTGTGTTGCACGGTTTTTGTACTGTATTTGTAAATAAAAGTTTTTGGTGGCGACTTCAGCAATAAAAGAACTGCTTAATTTATCTCACACTCAGTACTACTGTACAAACTGCTTTTTGCTGCCAGACTGCAAACCCGCAAGACCAGCAACATTGTAACAAAAGAGCAATGAGCGCGCAATTGGCGTGGGAACTTCTGTTCTAAGGCCCCTAGAAATAATATTCTTTATTTTATTTATAAACTCACATTTATAAACCCCGTCACCCACCCCCGCTAAACACAATAAAAAATAATCACACACAGCATCCCCGCAATAAATAAATAAATAAATAAATACAAATAAATACATTTGAAATACATTTTTATTAATAGTGTAGATGTGCAGGGGGTCTCTGGAGCTGAATCGCGTTGGTTTTAGGTCTGGGGACCCCGTGCCCCCCGAGATACAGGCCCCTTTAGGGGGTGCCGGTATCCCTCTGCGTTTAAAGGTCCCGATCACGTGACCGCGGCCTGAAAACCAAGCAGAGCAGAGGGATACCGGCACCCCCTAAAGGGGCCTGTATCTCGGGGGGCACGGGGTCCCCAGACCTGAAACCTGTGCGCTTCAGCTCTGGAGAACCCCTGCACATCTACACTGTGAATAAAACACACACATCATTAAAGAATCATTCTTTAGCTTAGCGGCTATGCGCTATGGTAAAGAAGCAGCATTTCTGTCTTTTTAATAATATTGTACAGTGAGCAGGGGGTTCCCTGAGACAGAAATCTAATCTCAGGGGACCCCCTGCTCCTGCACAATATTATTAAAAGTTCAGAAATGATGCTTCATGAGCATAGCTTATAGCCGCTAAGGTAATGAAGGGGTTAAGGCATAATAACCAATAAATACATTCAATACACTACCCACTACCCATGGCAACCTCCGCTGCTGTACAGTAAAACAGAGAAAAAAATTAACACTTTCAAAGTAATGTCCCCTAACCCCTTAATCACCATAGCGGTTATTAACCGCTACAGTCATGAAGGGGTTAACCCACCCTCACCCACCACTCGGGACGCCTACTGTACATACCCTCCCACTCTAACCCCCCACCCCGTGAGGCCTAACCACCCTCAACCCTCACCCACTAACTACCCACAAGGGAGGCCTACCCACATACCGTTGGGGAACATTCCCCCCCCCCACCCCCCACCCCCCACCCCCCACCCCCAGTCCCCGCAATCAAAACAATGCACAGCCCCACAATAAACAGCATTCTATTTATTAAATACATTACCCACCCCCTGTGCCCCCCCCATAAATACAAGATTTATTCTTTTAAATTCAGGGTCCATTACGCAGCCCCACGCTAGTCCCCGGTGGGCTGGCAGTGCACCTGGACAGACCTACAGTTTACCAGCAGCATTCCACAGGTTCTGGAGGCCTGCTGGTGGATCCTGCCAGCACCATGGCGCCCAGGTGGTCTCCTTGGGTCACCGTGAGCCACAATTTGGTCCCCACGGTAGGCCCAAGGATGTCTGGGAGCCCCGGGTCAAACCCACAGGTGTCTGCGGGGCCTCGGGTGGTTCCCATGGGGGTCTGGGGAACTCATGGGTGCTCACTACGGGTCCGCGGTGCCCCCACAGAAGTGGGACCACACATCATCATCCCCGCACCTACGGGTCGGAGGTGCCCCCACAGAAGTGGGACCACACATCGTCATGCCCGCAGACTACGGGTCCGCGGTGCCCCCACAGAAGTGGGACCACACATCATCATCCCCGCATGTGTCACCCGTGGAACCACCAGCCTGATACCCTTTAGGATACCCGAGGATTCCCACGGGTGGTCTCCAGAGGTCCCACGCAAAACCACGGAAGTAACCCTGAATGTAAAAAAAATAAACCTGGCCTATACATTCAATACATACACCCTCCCCCCCAACACCTACAGTACAATAATGTGCAAAATAACTATTATCCAGATATGGATAATAGATTAATTGCCCATTATTAAAAACATTAACTAGCATATACAAATAAATAAAGTACTACTGACCTCATCAATACGAAGTGTCCGAAGCCAGCGCCTTCCTTCTCTTGCCCACACAAAACATAGCCAAAACCAAGCCAATACATTGCAATTACATTCAGATATCAATTAAACCCTTAAACACCTTATCGGATAATAACCGCAAAGGTAATTAAGGGGTTAAGCCACACAGGCACGATACCCACCCTTCACCCATGAATTTGTACTGTGGCTTCATCATGCAACTATATATATATATACTGTATATCTATATACAGAAAGACAGAGAGAAAGAGAGAGAGAGAGATATATATACAGTATATATATATATATATATATATATATATATATATATATATATATACACACACGTTATATACACACCCATGATAAACCAATATACAGTACAAATAAATGTAGAAGGGTTATCAAAAGCATACTGCCCTACAACCAAACACGTCTCCATACAGACACTACATTAAAATCAATTTCCTTTAAAAATCCTAACTGATCTCACAATCTACTGTACTGTATATGATCACAAACCAATGAAAAAAGTCACATTCCAAAATGCATAAAATCTATGCACCATACTGTATACATTCTGCAAATTAATCAACGTAAACAAAAATCAATTAGCAATCATTATTTAGATCCCTAAACATTTCACACTCAATCATGAACAATGAAACCATTAACAGATTCACGCCTAGAGCAGAACAATTAAGCCTTTGAAAAAATATAAGTACCGACAAAAATACAACCTTTACAGTACAACCAAGGCTATCTATCCCTGACCTTCCTCAAACACACAATACAATACCACGGAATAATACATCTATCTAATTTTAAAATACTTTAAACTCACAAAATAATTAAAAACACATCTAATCCAGCTTTTAAAACATCATCATTTCTTACCCTGAATGTATACTGTACAGTATATCTCTCTAGACATATATATTGTACATACATACATACAGTGGCAAGAAATGATATACCACAAAAAAAAAAAAAATACACATGTTAAAAAACCTTTTGAAAAAATTAACAAGTTAAATAAAATACATTTCTTTACTGTAGTTCACTTACCATTACTTGCCCCCACCGAGTCCCGTTGCGCAGCTTACTCACGAACCAATCCACGATCAGGAACCCATAAAATAATAAACCATTCAAAATAATAAACATTAAACTAAAAATCCAAATCAATCCACGGGTCTTCTACTTGTAATACATCTTCATCTGTATTCTTCTTTCTTCTATCTCCTTCCGGGCGGGGCAGGGCGTGGTCTTCTTTCCATCATCGGCCACGCCCTTGTATTTTTTCTTCTCCGGAGGTCCTTCCTCCGCGGCGTCTGGCTGCAAAATGAGACGACATAGGCTTTTAAAGGCCTATGACGTCACATTTTTCGTCTTGGTTCCCACGGTCCTGATTGGACCGTGAAAACTATGTGTTTTGGCCGATAAAAAAAAAATGATGACGTCACTTAAAGGGAATGAAAGCACAGCCAATCAGAATGGCTTTGCTTCAATTGCCTTTAAGATGACGTCATGAAAAGGCACATGGCCGTGCACACATGGTACTAGAGCCAATCAGAGCGTGGGAACTTTATCCCTACTCTGATTGGCTCTGGTATACCATGTGTCAGGGGCTTGGGGGAGAAAGGATGTGACGTCAATGAAAACCTGTCACGTGGTACGGTAGCCAATCAGAGCGTGGGAACTTTATCCTTATTGACGTCACATCCTTTCTCCCCCAAGCCCCTGACACATGGTATACCAGAGCCAATCAGAGTAGGGATAAAGTTCCCACGCTCTGATTGGCTCTAGTACCATGTGTGCACGGCCATGTGTCTTTTAATGATGTCACCTTAAAGGCATTTGAAGCAAAGCCATTCTGATTGGCTGTGCTTTCATTCCCTTTAAGTGACGTCATCATTTTTTTATTATCGGCCAAAACACATGGTTTTCACGGTCCAATCAGGACCGTGGGAACCATGACGCAAAATGTGACGTCATAGGTCTTTAAAAGCCTATGTCGTCTCATTTTGCAGCCAGACGCCGCGGAGGAAGGACCTCCGGAGAAGAAAAAAGACAAGGGCGTGGCCGATGATGGAAAGAAGACCACGCCCTGCCCCGCCCGGAAGGAGATAGAAGAAAGAAGAATACAGATGAAGATGTATTACAAGTAGAAGACCCGTGGATTGGTTTGGATTTTTAGTTTAATGTTTATTATTTTGAATGGTTTATTATTTTATGGGTTCCTGATCGTGGATTGGTTCGTGAGTAAGCTGGGCAACGGGAGTCGGTGGGGGCAAGTAATGGTAAGTGAACTACAGTAAAGAAATGTATTTTATTTAACTTGTTAATTTTTTCAAAAGGTTTTTTAACCTGTGTATTTTTTTTTTTTTGTGGTATATCATTTCTTGCCACTGTATGTATGTATGTACAATATATATGTCTAGAGAGATATACTGTACAGTATACATTCAGGGTAAGAAATGATGATGTTTTAAAAGCTGGATTAGATGTGTTTTTAATTATTTTGTGAGTTTAAAGTATTTTAAAATTAGATAGATGTATTATTCCTTGGTATTGTATTGTGTGTTTGAGGAAGGTCAGGGATAGATAGCCTTGGTTGTACTGTAAAGGTTGTATTTTTGTCGGTACTTATATTTTTTCAAAGGCTTAATTGTTCTGCTCTAGGCGTGAATCTTTAATGGTTTCATTGTTCATGATTGAGTGTGAAATGTTTAGGGATCTAAATAATGATTGCTAATTGATTTTTGTTTACGTTGATTAATTTGCAGAATGTATACAGTATGGTGCATAGATTTTATGCATTTTGGAATGTGACTTTTTTCATTGGTTTGTGATCATATACAGTACAGTAGATTGTGAGATCAGTTAGGATTTTTAAAGGAAATTGATTTTAATGTAGTGTCTGTATGGAGACGTGTTTGGTTGTAGGGCAGTATGCTTTTGATAACCCTTCTACATTTATTTGTACTGTATATTGGTTTATCATGGGTGTGTATATAACGTGTGTGTATATATATATATATATATATATATATATATATATATATATATTTATATATATATATATATATATATATATATATATATATATACTGTATATATATCTCTCTCTCTCTCTTTCTCTCTGTCTCTCTGTATATATATATATACAGTATATATATATATAGTTGCATGATGAAGCCACAGTACAAATTCATGGGTGAAGGGTGGGTATCGTGCCTGTGTGGCTTAACCCCTTAATTACCTTTGCGGTTATTATCCGATAAGGTGTTTAAGGGGTTAATTGATATCTGAATGTAATTGCAATGTATTGCCTTGGTTTTGGCTATGTTTTGTGTGGGCAAGAGAAGGAAGGCGCTGGCATCGGACACTTCGTATTGATGAGGTCAGTAGTACTTTATTTATTTGTATATGCTAGTTAATGTTTTTAATAATGGGCAATTAATCTATTATCCATATCTGGATAATAGTTATTTTGCACATTATTGTACTGTAGGTGTTGGGGGGGAGGGTGTATGTATTGAATGTATAGGCCAGGTTTATTTTTTTTACATTCAGGGTTACTTCCGTAGTTTTGCGTGGGACCTCTGGAGACCACCCGCGGGAATCCTCGGGTATCCTAAAGGGTATCAGGCTGGTGGTTCCACGGGTGACACATGCGGGGATGATGATGTGTGGTCCCACTTCTGTGGGGGCACCGCGGACCCGTAGGTGCGGGGATGATGATGTGTGGTCCCACTTCTGTGGGGGCACCGCGGACCCGTAGTGATCACCCGTGAGTTCCCCAGACCCCCATGGGAACCACCCGAGGCCCCGCAGACACCTGTGGGTTTGACCCTGGGCTCCCAGACATCCTTGGGCCTACCGTGGGGACCCAATTGTGGCTCACGGTGACCCAAGGAGACCACCTGGGCACCATGGTGCTGGCAGGATCCACCAGCAGGCCTCCAGAACCTGTGGAATGCTGCTGGTAAACTGTAGGTCTGTCCAGGTGCCCTGCCAGCCCACCGGGGACTAGCGTGGGGCTGCGTTATGGACCCTGAATGTAAAAGAATAAATCTTGTATTTATGGGGGGGGCAAAGGGGGTGGGTAATGTATTTAATAAATAGAATGCTGTTTATTGTGGGGCTGTGCATTGTTTTGATTGCGGGGACTGGGGGTGGGGGGTGGGGGGGGGAATGTTCCCCAACGGTATGTGGGTAGGCCTCCCTTGTGGGTAGTTAGTGGGTGAGGGTTGAGGGTGGTTAGGCCTCACGGGGTGGGGGGTTAGAGTGGGAGGGTATGTACAGTAGGTGTCCCGAGTGGTGGGTGAGGGTGGGTTAACCCCTTCATGACTGTAGCGGTTAATAACCGCTATGGTGATTAAGGGGTTAGGGGACATTACTTTGAAAGTGTTAATTTTTTTCTCTGTTTTACTGTACAGCAGCGGAGGTTCCCATGGGTAGTGGGTAGTGTATTGAATGTATTTATTGGTTATTATGCCTTAACCCCTTCATTACCTTAGCGGCTATACGCTATGCTCATGAAGCATCATTTCTGAACTTTTAATAATATTGTGCAGGAGCAGGGGGTCCCCTGAGATTAGATTTCTGTCTCAGGGAACCCCCTGCTCACTGTACAATATTATTAAAAATACAGAAATGCTGCTTCTTTACCATAGCGCATAGCCGCTAAGCTAAAGAATGATTCTTTAATGATGTGTGTGTTTTATTCACAGTGTAGATGTGCAGGGGGTCTCCAGAGCTGAAGCGCACAGGTTTCAGGTCTGGGGACCGCGTGCCCCCCGAGATACAGGCCCCTTTAGGGGGTGCCGGTATCCCTCTGCTCTGCTTGGTTTACAGGCCGCGGTCACGTGATCGGGACCTTTAAACGCAGAGGGATACCGGCACCCCCTAAAGGGGCCTGTATCTCGGGGGGCACGGGGTCCCCAGACCTAAAACCAACGCGATTCAGCTCAATAGACCCCCTGCACATCTACACTATCAATAAAAATGTATTTCAAATGTATTTATTGTCATTTATTTATTTATTTATTTATTTATACAGTATTTATTTATTTATTTTTTGGCGGCTGCTGTGCTGTGTGTGTATTTTTTTATTGTGGGTAGCGGGAGGGTGGGTGAATGGGGTATTAGCCCCAACGATGGTTGGGGAGGGCTTGCGGGGGGGGGGTGTAGCGGGAGGGCTTAACCCCTTCATGACCGTAGCGGTATTAACTGCTACGGTCGTGAAGGGGTTAAGTGCACCCGCAACACCCCCCCCCCTCCCGCAAGTCCTAAACTCACACCAAGGGCCAAATACCCCCCTCACCCATCCCCACTAGACACAATAAAGCGGGCACGGTGGGTTAACCCCTTCATTGCCTTAGCGGCTATCCGCTATGGTAATGACGCAGCATTTTCAGTATTTTTAATAATATTGATCAGGAGCAGGGGGGTCCCTGAGCATTAATTTCTGGCTCAGGGAACCCCCTGCTCACTACATTATTATTAAAATACAGTACACAAATGATGCTTCTTTACCATAGCGCATAGACGCTAAGGTAAAGAACGAGTGTTTATTTATACTGTATATTGTATGTGTTTTATTGATACTGTACATGTGCAGAGGGTCTCCAGAGCAGAAGCGCACAGGTTTCAGGTCTGGGGACCCCGTGCCCCCCGAGATACAGGCCCCTTTAGGGGGTGCCGGTATCCCTCTGCTCTGCTTGGTTTACAGGCCGCGGTCACGTGATCGGGACCTTGAAACGCAGAGGGATACCGGCACCCCCTAAAGGGGCCTGTATCTCGGGGGGGCACGGGGTCCCCAGACCTAAAACCAACGCGATTCAGCTCCAGAGACCCCCTGCACATCTACACTATCAATAAAAATGTATTTCAAATGTATTTATTGTCATTTATTTATTTATACAGTATTTATTTTATTTTTTTTTGGCGGCTGCTGTGCTGTGTGTGTATTTTTTTATTGTGGGTAGCGGGAGGGTTGGTGAATGGGGTATTAGCCCCAACGATGGTTGGGGAGGGCTTGCGGGGGGGGGGGTGTAGCGGGAGGGCTTAACCCCTTCATGACCGTAGCGGTATTATCTGCTACGGTCGTGAAGTGGTTAAGTGCACCCGCAACACCCCCCCCCCCTCCCGCAAGTCCTAAACTCACACCAAGGGCCAAATACCCCCCTCACCCATCCCCACTACACACAATAAAGCGGGCACGGTGGGTTAACCCCTTCATTGCCTTAGCGGCTATCCGCTATGGTAATGACGCAGCATTTTCAGTATTTTTAATAATATTGATCAGGAGCAGGGGGGGTCCCTGAGCATTAATTTCTGGCTCAGGGAACCCCCTGCTCACTACAATATTATTAAAATACAGTACACAAATGATGCTTCTTTACCATAGCGCATAGACGCTAAGGTAAAGAACGAGTGTTTATTTATACTGTATATTGTATGTGTTTTATTGATACTGTACATGTGCAGACGGTCTCCAGAGCAGAAGCGCACAGGCTTCAGGTCTGGGGACCCCGTGCCCCCTGAGATACAGGCCCCTTTAGGGGGTGCCGGTATCCCTCTGCTCTGCTTGGTTTACAGGCCGCGGTCACGTGATCAGGACCTTTAAACGCAGAGGGATACCGGCACCCCCTAAAGGGGCCTGTATCTCGGGGGGCACGGGGTCCCCAAACCTAAAACCAACGCGATTCAGCTCCGGAGACCCCCTGCACATCTACACTATCAATAAAAATGTATTTCAAATAATTTTTATTGTGCCGATGTTTGCGCAGAGAGAGAGCAGCGGATCTCTCTCTGCTGCAAACACATCACGCCCCCGCCGCCCATACAGAAGTATCATTTATGTATATGCATACAGTATACAGTACTGTATGTGTACAGTGCTGTATGTTAGGGCTTATAGGGGTTGTTGTTATACAGTATATATATATATATACAGTATATATACTGCATTACAATTCATTATAGGTGATGGCTTCACAGAGAACAGCTTGCAAGCGCCACCATGTGTATTTTAACGGCATTGCAGTATTTCAGCAAGCCGGAATAAAAAGCTTAAATCCCTGCCGGAAAAGAACGCAATGCACTCTGGCAGAAAACTATCAGAAACCTGAATACACCCGAGTATACCCGAATTCGCGGGACTAGCCGTGCTCGAATAAAGTGTGTCGCCAGTGTATTTATATATATGTTACAAAAAGAAAAAGAAAAAGAAGGGTCAAAAAGGTGCACTCAAACAATGTATAATGAAAAAATGGAAAAAATGGACTTTATTAGCAAAGAGTATAAAAAAAAAAACACAAGACAGACCCACACAAATCATATAATAAATTGCTGTGTGACACAACGATGGAAAATTATACACCAAAGAGGCACATGAAGTCTGGTAGGAACCAAAACAAAAAAGTACAGATATACCATAACAGAACCAGGGGAAATAAAATTCCCCCAGTAGTGTGTCAAGGATTGGACTTCGGCTGAAGTGGATCCCAGTGGCAGGAACAGCAGGGAGCGAAGAAGGGGTCACAAGCAGAGATCAGAGGCAGGCGGCAGGTAGCAAAGTCAGGAAACAAGCAGGGGTCCGAGGCAGGCGGCAGGTAGCAAAGTCAGGAAACAAGCAGGGGTCCGAGGCAGGCGGCAGGTAGCGAAGTCAGGAAACAAGCAGAGGTCGGCAATGTGGAAACTGGAACAGGATGATAGTAATAGCTAGCACAGCAGTAAACACAGGAACCTTGCAGGAGCTAAGGAACCAGTGTAAACAGGCAAGGAGGAACAGGAAAGGGAGGTTTATATAGGCAGGCTGAGAGGTGGAGCACAGGTGCAGAGGTGTCAGGTATCAGGTTCTGGAATGTTCCTTAGTTTAGAAGCAGCAATCCCGGTGGACAAGTTTAGGTACTGCAGGCTAGAACAAGACATTGAGAGTGGCAGCAGTCCCGGTGGCCAAGCATGGGTACAGCAGGCTAGAGAATATGACATTACTCCCCCCTCCCAAGAGCGTTCTCCGGACGATCCTTGCTAGGCTTGTCTGGATATCGTCGGTGGAAAGCTTTGACTAATCGCGGAGCATGTACAAAATCTTTGGGTTCCCAAGACCTCTCCTCTGGGCCATAGCCCCCCCAGTGAACCAGGTACTGTAGTTTCCCTCGGTGTAACCTGGAATCCAAAATTCTTTCCACAATGAATTCCTCTTCGTTATCCACGAGGACGGGTTCAGGGGGAGGAAGTCTCCGTCCAGGAAACAGGTTCTCACGGAAAGGTTTCAGCAGAGAAGAGTGAAACACAGGGTGTATTTTGATGGTCTCAGGAAGCTCTAATCTGAAGGACACTGGATTTATTAGTGCTGAGATGCGAAATGGCCCAATGTATTTTTGGCCCAATTTAATGGTTGGAACCTTTAGACGTAGATTTTTTGTAGAAAGCCAGACTTTATCCCCGACTTGAAATTCTGGGAAGGGTCTGCGGTGTTGGTCTGCTGCTCTTTTTTGTACTTTACTTGAGTCTCACGAAGTGTCTCTTTGAGGGTCTCCTAGATGTCTCGCAGAGTCTCCAGTTTCTCTGTAACTGCCGGAATGGGGCCCGAAGATGGAAAACGAGGAATAAAGGTTGAATGAAATCCATAATTTGAGAAAAAGGGGCTCTTCTGAGTCGATGAATGATGTGAGTTGTTGTATGAAAACTCAGCTAATGGTAGGAAATCAATCCATTCATCCTGGAGATGACAAACAAAACATCGTAAGTATTGTTCCAAAGTCTGATTGGTCCTTTCTGTCTGGCCATTGGATTGTGGATGATAGCCAGACGATAAATTTAAACGAATTCCTAGAGAGGAACAGAAGGTCCTCCAAAATTTTGAAGTAAATTGTACCCCTCTATCGGATATGATCTCATCAGGAGCCCCGTGAAGCCGAAACACCTCTTTCACAATCAACTTGGCTGTCTGGTCTGCAGAAGGAAGATTCTGTGCTGCAATGAAGTGAGCCATTTTTGTAAGTCGATCCACCACTACCAGGATGGTATCATGTCCATTTGATCGTGGCAGGTCAACAATAAAATCCATTGATATGGACCCCCAAGGACAAGTTGGAACCGGAAGGGTCTGCAGTAAACCCACAGGTGATGCTCGAGGGGTCTTGGTCCTAGCACAAGTCTCACAGGAGAGGACATAGTCTTTAACATCTTGTGCTAATTTAGGCCACCAAAAAGAGCGAGACAACAGTTCCTGTGTCTTGATGACACCTGGGTAACCAGCGGGTCGGGAGTTGTGCATTAATTGGAGCACCTCTAATCTTACCTCCTTAGGGACAAACAGACGATCCTTACAGTTCCAGAGACCATCACATAGAAATAGTTCTGCTTCCGGAGGAGGGTTTTTAAGAAAAGTGTCATTTGAGAAGGCTCCCTTTATTGGTTTGAGATCATCGGCAGAGAATGTGACGCCCAAAAAATTTCTTTTTGGAAGAATAGTTTCTTCTTGCTCTTTGTCTGAACTAGGATTCGGAAAGGACCGTGACAAGGCGTCGGCTTTCCCATTTTTGGAGCCAGGGCAATATGAGATGTAGAACTGAAATCTTGCAAAGAAGAGAGCCCATCTGGCTTGTCGCGCAGATAGTCTCTTTGCGGATCGAATGAATTCTAAGTTCCTATGATCCCTAAAGACCGTAATTGGATGATTGGCCCCCTCCAGTAGATGTCTCCACTCAGAGAATGCAGCTTTTATAGCCAAGAGTTCTTTGTTTCCGATGTCATAATTTCGTTCAGCTGTTGACATTTGGTATGAATAAAAGGCACATGGATGAAGGAGCATCTTGGGTCCAATTCTTTGTGACAAAATGGCACCAACAGCAGAGTCGGATGCATCCACTTCCAAGATTAATGGTAATTCTGGATTTGGATAGATGAGGATAGGGGCAAATGTGAAGAGTGACTTCAATTGTTCGAATGCCGCATCCACTTTAGGAGACCATTTGAAGGGGAATTCTTTATGTGTGAATTGGGTGATTGGAGCAATAATGCCAGAGAAATTTTTAATAAAACGTCTATAGAAATTGGCAAAACCCACAAATCTCTGAATGTTCTTTTCATTTCGAGGGATTGGCCATTCCACCACGGCTTGAATCTTGCCTGGGTCCATACTCAAACCCTCGGGAGAGATGATGTAACCGAGAAATTGCATGTTGGTCTTTTCAAATTCGCATTTTTCTAACTTGATGTACAATTTGTACTTACGGAGACGCTCAAGGACAATTCGGACATGTCTCTGATGATCCATGATGTTATCTGAGAAGACAAGGATGTCATCCAGGTATGCCACTACGAATTGGTCCAATAACTCTCGGAGGACATCATTAATTAAATGCTGGAAGGTAGCAGGGGCATTACAGAGTCCAAAAGGCATCACCAGATATTCATAGTGCCCATAACGGGTTCGGAGGGCTGTTTTCCATTCGTCACCGGGTCGAATGCGGACCAAATTATACGCTCCTCTGAGATCTAATTTGGTAAAGATTTTGTCTGACCGAATTCTTTCCAACAGTTCAGGTATCAGAGGTAATGGGTACCTGTTCTTCACCGTAATCTTATTTAGTTCCCGATAGTCAATGCAGGGGCGTAGAGAACCGTCTTTCTTTCCCACGATGAAGAGCGCAGCGCCTGCTGGAGAAGTAGAGGGTCGGATAAAACCCTTTGATAGGTTCTCCTGTAGGTAGTCATTGAGGACCTTCAATTCCGGTTCTGAGAGGGAATAGATTCTTCCAAACGGAATGGCAGCACCCGGTAATAATTCAATGGGACAGTCATAAGAGCGATGTGGGGGAAGCGTATCTGCGTTCTTCTTGTCACACACATCTAAAAACTCAGAGTAAGGAGCCGGCAGAAGATTTTCTTGAGATAAGGAAATCTTATGTATTCCTACACACTCTGGTATAGGAGTTTTAGGTAGACAGGCTAGCTGACAGTGCTCCGAGGGAAACGTGAGGGTCTTTGTCTTCCAGTCAATTAGTGGGTTATGGATCATGAGCCATGGAATTCCCAGAATCACTGGAAACAAAGGTGATGGAATGAGACCAAAAGAAATCTTCTCCTGGTGATTGGGCTCCATGATTAGTGTTAAGTTACTGGTTTCATGGGTAACAAGTCCAGAGCTCAAGGGAGAACCGTCAACGGCTTCCATCCTTTCTGGCGATTCCTTGGCTACAAATGAAACCGAATTGTTCTTGGAGAATTCTATGTGCATAAAATTCCCTGCCGCCCCTGAGTCAACCATTACTGTGGTTGAAAAACGATGCGTTCCTTCCTCGATTATAATAGGAACCAGGAGGTGAGGGTGTAGCGAAGGAGGGTTATCTTTCCCTTGAGAAGCAGAGAAAACAGTCTTTGAAATAGCGTGCAGCTGATTTCTTCTAGGGCTCTGGAAAGAAGACCGCCTGGACTTGTTTGGGCAATCAGCGAGATAGTGCCCATCATTTCCGCAATATAAACAGAGATCTTCTGTTCGGCGTCTATTCCTTTCCCCGGTTGAGATGGGTCCCCGCAGTGTATTTACTTGCATCGGCTCCTCCTCAGTCTCCCTGGAACGTCTTGGGGTACTGACATCTCTAAACCCAGGGTTGCTTGGCATGAACCCCTGTCTCTCCAATGGTCTTTCCGTAAGCCTGCGATCAATTTGGATGCATAAATGGACAAAGTCCTGAAATCTCTCTGGGGGCTCCACCCGGGCTAGTTCGTCTTTAACTTGCTCTGAGAGACCCTGACGAAAATTATATTTCTGTGCGGCCTCATTCCAATCAGTATCGTTAACTCATCTGCGGAATTCAGCGGCGTATTCAGCTGCCGAGCGTCTTCCTTGACGAAGATTGTTCAGAGTTGCCTCAGCGGTTGCACTACGATTTGGGTCATCAAAAATAAGACTCATGGCTTCGATGAACTCCTCCAGGTCCCTTAGTAGTGGACTATCTTGTTCTAACATAGGGGAGACCCAAGCAAGGGCCTCATCCTTGAGCAGGGTTATGATCAGTCCAACCTGGGCTTCTTCGGTATGATAAATGATGGGCTGAAGCTTGAACACAAGTCTGCATTGATTAAGGAAATTCCGGAAAGATTGTTTTTTCCCCCAAAATTTTTCTGGAAGGGATATACGGGTGCGGTTTGCACAGGCACAGTGTTTTGACCAGACAAGGTGATTAAGGCTGCACATAGTTCACGATTCTCAGCTTCTGCGGTGGCGGCTTGTTCTTCCAAGCGGCCAAGACGATTAAACACGTGTCTTTGTTGTTCCTGGTAACCAACCATGATATGTTGTAAGTAATGGAGTGTCTGAGCCTGAGCCTGGTCTGTTCCAGCGGAATCCATGGTAGGGCCTGTTTATTCTGTCAAGGATTGAACTTCGGCTGAAGTGGATCCCAGTGGCAGGAACAGCAGGGAGCGAAGTAGGGGTCACAAGCAGAGATCAGAGGCAGGCGGCAGGTAGCGAAGTCAGGAAACAAGCAGGGGTCCGAGGCAGGCGGCAGGTAGCACAATCAGGAAACAAGCAGGGGTCCGAGGCAGGCGGCAGGTAGCGAAGTCAGGAAACAAGCAGAGGTCGGCAACGTGGAAACTGGAAAAGGATGATAGCAATAGCTAGCACAGCAGTAAACACAGGAACCTTGCAGGAGCTAAGGAACCAGTGTAAACAGGCAAGGAGGAACAGGAAAGGGAGGTTTATATAGGCAGGCTGAGAGGTGGAGCACAGGTGCAGAGGTGTCAGGTATCAGGTTCTGGAATGTTCCTTAGTTTAGCAGCAGCAATCCCAGTGGACAAGTTTAGGTACTGCAGGCTAGAACAAGACATTGAGAGTGGCAGCAGTCCCGGTGGCCAAGCATGGGTACAGCAGGCTAGAGAATATGACATAGTGTAACTAAGATCGGCCGATCTATCGCAAAAAAAATAATTAATTAATGGAATTGGTAAAACAAACCAGAACACAGAAAAAATAAATTGACCTCTTAGAAATGGTGAGAATGGTATAACACACAGCTGAAGGTGAATAAAAATTTGACCCTTATAATGTGCTGCAAACGGACTGTGAAAAGCTGATGCCAAAGCTATGCTGCACACATGAGATAAGCAGCAAGAGAAGGGAGTCCAAATAGGGCACTGGTAGCACTCATCACAAGTCCCCAGAGGTAAAAGCTCAATAGTAATGAGCAGAGGTTATGCTAGAGCAGCCCAGGGACAGGGAGCACTACAGATGGGTAGTGAACAGGGCAATGAGGAGCAATGAGGAAGTCCCGCAATACAGACCAGCGTCCCAAGCTAGGGCATCAGCGACGTCAAAAAGGAAAATCTTGGGCAATCTGATGCAGCACACAGGTCAGGAGGAGGTGGGGGTACTGTCACAGCTCTGCTCCGACGGCCGTTTCGCCAAAAAGGCTTCTTTCGGGGGTGTACAATGTCAGCATTCACAAGCACTCTTTAAAGGGCTCCGTTTTCACGCCAAAAGTTCACTCGCGGCAAACAGCCAATAGGAATTTCTGAAAAATAGAACCGCGTCAACTGTTGCTATGTGAAGGCGAGAAGAACTTAGAGGGCAATAAACCTTAAAGAGACAGACTTTCAGCACCTTCAGCTGTGTGTTATACCATTTCTCACCATTTCTAAGAGGTCAATTTATTTTTTCTGTGTTCTGGTTTGTTTTACCAATTCCATTAATTAATTTTTTTTTTTTGCTATAGATCGGCCGATCTTAGTTACACTACTGGGGGAATTTTCTTTCCCCTGGTTCTGTTATGGTATATCTGTACTTTTTTGTTTTGGTTCCTACCAGACTTCATGTGCCTCTTTGGTGTATAATTTTCCATCGTTGTGTCACACAGCAATTGATTATATGATTTGTGTGGGTCTGTCTTGTGTGTTTTTTTTATACTCTTTGCTAATAAAGTGCACCTTTTTGACCCTTCTTTTTCTTTTTCTATGTGTAACATATTCCCCATGGGTCGGTAGCACCACCAGAGGGTCACTTTCTACCCTGACCTTTGGTTTTCTTTGATTATTTAGTCATCCAGGGGTGATTTGATTGCGACATCTATTTTGTGTTTAATATATATATATATATATATATATATATATATATATATATATATATATATATATATATATATATATATTGTGACAAACGGCTTACTCCGGGGCTCCGCCATCTGTCCGGGACTGTTAGAACACAGTCTTTTAGGGTAGGGTAAATGACGAGGCGTAACGTGCTGTTCCTTTAAACAGGCTACTGCCTGGTTTATTCAGTCCCAGGCACTGAGACTGCCACACTGAATACAAAAGCAAAACAAAACCCTGCTCACCTGAGCAATAACTTAACTGAGGTTCACCCTGACTGGGGTTGGGGCGCTTATCCGCTTCCAACAAAAAAAATAAGGAACTTTGCAATTTGAGAAAGGAACAGAATGATTTAACCTGTTTGGGGAGAGGTTTTTCCCCTCTCTGCTTCCAGCAGCCCTCCTGCCTCCAGTCTCTTGGGAAGAGGGGAGAGGAACCATGAAATCAGCCTTAAAGACCTGATTTCTATCTAGCAGGACAGGTGACATAAATCAGGCAGCAGACAAACTCTGGTCTGGATCCCTCACGCCTCAGTTCCAGCACTTGCCAAACTGTGGGATGGAGTGCATGCATTCTGTGGCTGCACTTTCCAGCCTAAGCAGGATATAAGCTGTTCAGTATCCTGGGAGCCCTATATATGGAATTTATTACCATCCCCTGGTTTCTGTCACATATCCTGCCCCCCAGGTCAGACCTTGAGGGATGAGCGACCATGGATATTAGGGAGTGCATCCTTGGCAACCCATCAGCATTGCCATGTTTGTGCCCTGACCTGTGCTCCACAGAAAATTTAAAGGGTTGTAGGCTTAGGAACCACCTGGTCACTCTAGCTTTCTTCTCTCTGTTTTGACACATCCAGGTGAGGGGTGCATGATCTGTGACCAACCGGAATTTTCTCCCCAACATATATTATTTGAGCGTCTCTACAGACCACTTTATTGCGAGACACTCTTTCTAGACTATGGAGTAATTTTTCTCCTTGGGATTTAGTTTCCTACTTAAATAAAGGATGGGTGCTCCTCACCTTGAGACTCCTGGGAGAGTACAGCCCCCAGCCCTACCTCAGATGCGTCGGTTTGGACTACTTACTCTTTAGAGAAGTCAGTTGTGACCAACACTGGATGGGCACAGAGAGCTTCTTTCAGGCTTCTAAAGGCCTGTTCGGTTTCAGGGGACCACTTTACCATTAGCGGCCATCTTTCTTTTGTGAGGTCGGTTAGTGGGGTTGCCTTAGTTGCAAAATTGGGAATAAACCTTTTATAGTAGCCAATTAATCCCAAAAAGGTCCTTACTTGTTTTTTTGTAACTGGCCTTGGCCAATTTTGTAGCGCCTCTACTTTGAGTGTTTGGGGTTTGAGTAAACCTCTGCCAATAGAATAACCCAGATACTTGGCCTCCTCAAGACCAATACTGCATTTAGCGGGGTTAGCAGTTAGTCCAGCAGACCGAACTGCGCCAATCACAGCTTGGACCTTTGGAAGGTGGGATTGCCAATCTTCATTATGGATTACCACATCATCCAGGTAGGCGGCAGCATACCGAGCATGTGGCTTTAAAATTTTATCCATCATTCTTTGGAATGTGGCGGGAGCTCCATGTAAGCCAAAAGGTAGCACCCTATACTGAAAGAGGCCGTCTGGGGTTGAGAAGTCTGTCTTTTGTTTTGCCCTTTCTGTGAGGGGAACCTGCCAGTACCCTTTTGTTAGGTCTAGGGTCGTGAGATATCGGGCTTTGCCTAGTCTCTCTACCAGTTCATCAACCCTGGGCATAGGATAAGTATCAAATTTTGACACAGCGTTTAGTTTACGGTAGTCATTGCAAAACCTTGTTGTACGTCTGGTTTTGGGACTAAAAGTATAGGGCTGTTCCATCCACTTTGGGATTCCTAAATTACACCTAGTTTTAGCATTTTTTTAACCTCTAAACTTATAGCCTCTCTCTTTGGCCTCTGGGATTCGGTATGGTTTAAGGTTAACTCGGACCCCCGGTTCAGAGATTAGGTCATGTTCAATTACCCTAGTTCTACCTCGCTTTGTAGGGAAGACTTCTTTGTTTCTTCTCACTAGATTCTGGACCTCTCGTTTCTGATCAACGGACAGAGTTTCAGCTATGCTAACCTCTGGGTCAGTTTCTCGATTCTCTGATGGACCTGGGGGTACTAGGGTTAACAAGACCTCTCTATCTTTCCAGGGCTTAAGTAGGTTTACATGGTAAATTTGCTCAGGTTTCCTCCTACCTGGCTATCTCACCTTGTAATTTACTTCTCCCACTCTTTCCAAGACCTCATATGGCCCATGCCGCTTAGCAAGGAATTTACTCTCTACGGTGGGAAACAGAAATAGCACCCTATTGCCTGGATAAAAAATTCTGAACCTAGCACCCTTATTATATGTATTCCTCTGGGCCTCTTGAGCTTTTTCCATGTGTTCCCTCACTATAGGTAGTACTGCAGCTATGCGGTCCTACATCTGGGCAACATGTTCTATTACACTTCTGTATGGGGTAACCTCGTGTTCCCAATTCTCTTTGGCTATATCCAGTATGCCCCTTGGATGTCGGCCATACAATAGTTCAAACGGGGAGAAGCCTGTGGATGATTGGGGAATCTCCCTAATGGCAAATAACAGGTATGGTAACAAACAATCCCAGTTTTTTCCATCCTTATCGACCGCCCGGTGTAACATGCTCTTTAAGGTTTTATTGAACCGTTCCACTAAACCATCTGTTTGTGCATGATAGACTGAGGTTCTGAGATGCTTGATTTCTAGGAGTAGGAGTAAGTCTTTTGTTACTTGGGACATAAATGTTGTTCCCTGGTCAGTTAAGATCTCTTTAGGAATTCCGACCCGGGTAAACAGGACTATTAACTCTTTTGCTATGTTTTAGCAGAGGTGCTACGTAGGGGAACTTCTCTGGATATCGGGTGGCATAATCTAATATTACCAATATATGCTGATGTCCCCCAGCAGACTTTATTAGGGGTCCTACTAGATCCATAGCAATCCGGTCAAATGGTACATCTATTATGGGAAGGGGTACCAATGGGCTACGATACGCTTTGAACGGGGCGGTGATCTGACATTCTGGGCATGAGGAGCAATAATTTGTCATTTCTGCCAGAACCCCAGGCCAATAGAAGCTTCGGAGAACCTTTTCTTTTGTCTTTTCCACCCCTACGTGTCCCCCCAATCGGTGACTATGTGTGAGGTGTAATACTACATTACGGAATGTCCGTGGTACCAACAATTGTTTAGTTTAATGGATTTCATCCTATCAACCCGATATACCAGGTCATTTTCTACCTCGAAGTAGGGGTAGGCAAGTGACCTATCTGGTAGGCCAGGAGTACAATTCTGGTCCCGTATATATTCCCCCTTGCTTCGGCTAATGTGGGTTCTTCCCACTGGGCCTTCTTAAAACTCCCAGGACTGACCTCTAGGTCAGCGAAAGTCTTACCCTGT
Source organism: Ascaphus truei (assembly GCF_040206685.1). NCBI lineage: Eukaryota > Metazoa > Chordata > Amphibia > Anura > Ascaphidae > Ascaphus > Ascaphus truei. Next base: position 448,561,139 of record NC_134483.1, read on the forward strand.
TCTGGGGTGGTAAGCACCTGTTCAACATCTTGATTTGGGGTATTCCCTACCAAGTGGGCATGGGAAAGGGAATTTTACAGCACTCTTCCTCTTTCCCCTTTTTATTTGGGCCCTCGCAACCTCCATTTCTGAAAAAGGGAAAGGATTTGTTTCTTCTGTTACTTCTTTATGGTCCGCTATTGAACTCTGGGCGCTATTCTGAGAGGAGGACCACATTTTTAGAAAATAGGGAAATTCAGTCCCTATTAACACATCATGTGCCAGTTTGGGTACTATACCCACTTTGAAATCTAAAGAACCAAACTCTGTTTCAATAAGAACATCAACAGTGGAATATTCGTGATTATCCCCATGTATACAACAAATTGCCACTCTTTGTGAACTGTTTACCTGTTTTTTCCCAATGAGCAACAGGTATTCGGACACTAGTGTAACCATACTCCCAGAGTCAAGTAGTGCCCGAACCCTCTTACCATTTACCTTTACAAATGCCCAGAGATGGTTATTCAAGGGGTCCTCTGGGCTAGGGCCCATACATTGAGACCACAACGAATAAAGTTCAACGCTGTTGCATTGCATTGGTTCAGTATTTAGTGGGCAGACTTTCGCGGTGTGGCCCCTCTCATAACAATTTACACATTTAGGTATATAGTCTGTGTCCAAATTAGAGCCCTTTTTCGGCTCTCCATGTTGGCTGTTGCCCTTAGTATGCGAGCCACTGTTGCTGGTGCTGTGTGAAGGCGGTTGCCGATCTTCAGCCCACCTTAACCCTGGTACCCTTTTACCATCTCTGGAAGAGTCCTGGAACCTTGGGTAGTGGGATGCTCCTTGACTGTGGGTTGCAGGTGCTCTTCTGCTTTCTACGAGGGCCACCAGCTCGTCTGCATTGTGGGGTCACTCTGACTGACCCAACGGCGTAGGGCAGAGGGAAGTTTCCTCAAGAACTGGTCCATGACCAACCGTTCCACGATGTGGCTTGCTGAGTTGATCTCGGTTTGTAGCCACTTCCGAGCGAGGTGGATGAGGTCATACATCTGGGATCGGGTGGCTTTATCCAACGTGAAGGACCACGCGTGGAACATTTGGGCACAAACAGCCGTGGTTACGCCGAGGCGGGTGAGGATCTCGAACTTCAACCTTGCATAGACGTTAGCTTCGGCTGGCTCTAGATCAAAGTAAGCCTTCTGGGGTTCGCCGCTTAGGAAGGGTGCGATTAGACTGGCCCACTCAGCTTCTGGCCAACCCTCTTCCTGTGCAGTGCATTCAAAAGTGAGAAGATAGGTTTCAACATCATCTGAGGGCCCCATCTTCTGAAGGTAGTGGCTTGCCCTGGTCATTTTCGGGACTGGGGCTGCCTCTGCCAGTGGAGTCTTAATGATAGCCTATCTCAGGCCCTCGAGTTCCTGCTGTAAGCCCTGGGCGAACCGTTGTTGCTCCTCTCTCAGCAAGCGGTTTGTCTCTTGCTGGGTTGCATTCACGTTTTGCAGGGCTGCATTCGTCTGTTGCTGGTTTGCATTAGTCTCTTGCTGGGCTATTAGCAGCTGTTGCTGGGTTGCATTCGCATTTTGCAGGGCTGCATTCGTCTGTTGCTGGGCTGCATTAGTCTCTTGCTGAGCTATTAGCAGCTGTTGCTGGGCTGCATTCGTCTATTGCTGGGTTTCTTTCGCCTCTTTTTTGGCAGCGACATTGCGTACCAATGCACTCACCACGTCTTCCATCTTGTTTGAAAAAAAAAAACTTTTTTTTAATTTTTTTTTTAAAGTTCTTTTACCCGCAGATCTTTTAGTGTTCTGCCCGCATTCTCCACCATATGTAACAAACGGCTTACTCCGGGGCTCCACCGTCTGTCCGGGACTGTTAGAACACGGTCTTTTAGGGTAGGGTAAATGACGAAGCGTAACGTGCTGTTCCTTTAAACAGGCTACTGCCTGGTTTATTCAGTCCCAGGCACTGAGACTGCCACACTGAATACAAAAGAAAACACAAGCAAAACAAACCCCTGCTCACCTGAGCAATAACTTAACTGATGTTCACCCTGACTGGGGTTGGGGCGGCTTATCCGCTTCCAACAAACAAAAATAAGGAACTTTGCAATTTGAGAAAGGAACAGAATGATTTAACCTGTTTGGGGAGAGGCCTTTCCCCTCTCTGCTTCCAGCAGCCTTCCTGCCTCCAGTCTCTTGGGGAGAGGGGAGAGGGGAGAGGAACCATGAAATCAGCCTTAAAGACCTGATTTCTATCTAGCAAGACAGGTGACAGAAATCAGGCAGCAGACAAACTCTGGTCTGGATCTCTCACCCCTCAGTTCCAGCACTTGCCAAACTGTGGGATGGTGTGCATGCATTCTGAGGCTACACTTTCCAGCCTAAACAGGATAGAAGCTGTTTAGTATCCTGGTAGCCCTATATATGGAATTTATTACTATCCCCTGTGCTCCATGACGAAACGCGTAGGTCGTGGTTAGACAGAGGCTGTCACTTGCTCACGAACTTTGCAATTGTTAGGAGAGAGACGCTGCAGGCTGTATAAGAGACGCTGGATCCTTTTCCCCCGGTGTGTCATTGACCAGCACTGAAGATTCGGAGTTGCTGGTTCCCGGAGGGACTTCCTGTTCTGGGCGCCAAACTACAGGGACGTCACTTCCGGTCATCCGACTACACAGAGGACAGAAAGGAGAGGACGCCATTGCTGAAATCGGACGGCAGTGCTGGCACATGAGAGCCTATCTCATACCTGCCTTTATACTTTGTACCTTTGTGAGTGGGCATTTGACTGATTTTATTGTTCTATAAACATTTTGTTATACGTTAATGCACTAGGTGTGCGCCTGTTTCTTTTCTTTTTTCATAGGTATCATCAGGGAGTAGTGAACCCTTTTGAAAAGGGCTGCGTTATACCTGGATGTCATTACTATTTTTGGAACAGGACTTTGTGTTTTCAGAGGTTATTTACACAGGTTTTTTATTTAAAGTTTTTTTATATATATTTTTTATATATTTTTGAGATACTTATATGATTTTTTATATATTTTTTATTTATACTGTAATATTAAAGCATTAGGATAGTGTTTTTTACATCATATATAACGTCTTTTAATTATCTCATATTTTTTATATATACATTTTTTACCCTTTTGTTAATACTGGTTTCAGTTTATTTTGCTAATTCTTCCCACCCCACTGGATGCTCTTACAGTTGGGCTAATTAACTTATAGTTTTGTTTAGGATATATTAGAGGCGCTACTTCATTTTCTTTTTTTTGTTTCTGATATATATATATATATATATATATATATATATACACAGTGGTCGACAAATCAGCAAAAAATCTACTCGCCAAACAAAAAAATCTACTCGCCACCTTGTACCACACGTGTGCTGCTTGGGCCAATAGGAGCTCGCCACGATGTTAAATCCACTCGCCCGGGGCGTGCAAATGTATAGGTTTGTCAAATATATATATATATGCAAAGAATTTCCTAACTTGGAGTGTGTTTATTAACTTTTTTCAGCTAGTCTCAGCTGTCTGGAGGTTAATGGCCCCTCCCCCCAGGGTTTAAGCTCGCTCCTCCCTCCCCACTCCAAGTTAGCAGGTCTTTTTCAAATTGCTGGGTTTATACAGATCCAATGTGATCATTCTCTCTCGTAATCGTAATATAAAGGTGAATGAGAATTTTTATAAGGTAGTGTTAAGACCTGCAAATTTGGTCATGATGTGGCTTGTAGGCTTATAATGCTTTGGCCAAGGGTTTAACTAAATGACCCCTTTTCAAGAGAATATATAGGTATTTCACTGTGTATTTTTGTCATATTGGATGTAGCTTTGGGCTTCTCTGTCTTGTGTTATACATTTGGCCACACCCAGTAGCACTCCTTTTGATAGGAGCGCCACCCTGAGGAAGGTCCAACGAGGACCGAAACGTTGGTCATGTTTGTGCTATGTTTATTTTTTAATACAACTTTTCTTACTTACCTTTGAGTGCTGTCTTGTGTCTGCTCCTGCTGGAGTGGATTACTTTTGTCTTACTATTGGTATAGGACATGCACCGCAAACTATTTATGGTATTGGGAGTGCTGGCTGCCACATTTTGTTTTATATATATATATATATATATATTTATATATATATATATATATATATATATATATGTTTTTTTTTTTTAAGCTTGCTGAGATTCTGTATGTTTACTAGCTTTATAAAGAAATACATACATACATACATACATACATACATACATACATACATATATGTTAACTCACCTTCCATGAATTGAGACATGCCTATCTAACTTCTGGATGTCACATTCCTGCAACAATGTTTTGATCTATTTACCCTACTTATACAACCTATGTGTAAAGGTTCAGGTCCAGCCTTTTGCTGGAACTCACCCATACAAAGATATAGTGCTTCCAGGCAAAATCTTCCCTGTACTTGGAAATTGGAATCACCTGGTTCTGGACTCACACTGCAGTCTGCTTCATCATGCTGCCTTGTATGCAACTCTGTATATCGAATAAAGAAGAGAAACCTGGTATGGGCACTCATACAGTGAGTGATAGGTGAGATAGTTAAAAACATAAAGCTTTATTATCCATACTTAACATAATGGGGATTAAAACGATTATTAAACGCTCTGATTCAATAGGTATGAACACTCAATAAAGTGTTCTGGATCAAAATAAATAACTGCAAAGGAACAGCTAATAGTGTCAAGCAGTACTGAACAGGTGGATTTTATCGGCCACTGTTCAATATAAAACCAGGATACAGCTAGTATCTCTATTGCAGTGTATAATGGTATACCAACCGGGTTCCGGTCCTGGCTTTGGCTGGAACTCACCCTTACAAGGATATAGAGCTTCCAGGCAAAGTCCTCCCTGTACTTGGCAATTGGAATCACCTGGTTCTGGACTCACACTGCAGTCTGCTTCATGCTGCCTGCTATGCAACTCTGTCCCTATTGGCTGCCCATGCTATTAAGGGTCAGCCGTTCCCCCCAGGAAGTGACTGAGCATAATCTTTTCTTCCTGCGACTGTGCTTGCCACAAGCACCTCTGCTTGGTCTGTCTTGACCTTCCTGTGCTGAAGTCCCTGTGCTGTAGCATCCTACTTCTTTAAGACTTCACCTTCATTACAAAGCAGCATCTACGCCAAAGCTCTCCCTGTTCCTGAGGACCTCCTGTGCTGGAGCACCTGCTATGGATCCCCTGCTCTGTAGGAGTCCTGTCACAGAGATCTTCCTTTGTGCTGCAGCACCTACACTGAAAAGTTTTGCTGAAGCGCCTATGCTGAAGCTCTTAACTGAAGCCTTCCTGATGCCGACCGCCGCCTGTGACCTCGACTATCCTCCTGTGCCGCCTGCCTTGACCCAGCCTGTGACCTCGACCTACGCATCTGTACCGCCTGCCTTGACCCCAGCCTGGATACCGTTAACCCTGCCTTCTCTGACCCCAAACCGGCTATCCACGACAACGGAAACCACAATCCAGACCAGGCATCATGGTCTAAGGTCAGCGTTTACCTATCCCCACCTCCAGCCCAGCGGTCCGGTTCAGGTTTGTGGCGAGCACAACCATTACACTATGCTGAAATGTTCCCAAGTGCAACATGACTGGGCCATGCAATGGGACTTTTACAATGTTGCAATAACAGCAGTATGTGACTATATATGGCAATGTGATGGGATAAATTAATAGGGTTAATCAGAGTCATGAAAACATCATTCAAATATTCAGTATTTTTAATATCGGTCACACAACAGGTTAATTTGAGTTACAAGTTGCATTTTTAAAATACATGGTGGTATTTTATGGCAGGTCAGGCCAGTGACTCCGGCTGGGTTTTCTGCATTTGTCTAAAAGTGGGGTTATCTTAGGGTGACCTGCTCTGGGATGATTAAAACACTGGATTCTCAAATCTTTTTGACAGTGGAAATAAGCAAAACATTTTAATGTACCTAAAAAGACTTTCCACGTGTCTATGTAAGTTTACTAATTATAAAATATTGTGGCTCTGACATGATTCACAAGAATTATAAATATATCTTTGTAACATTTGCGATCTAATGAATTAGATGATGCTAAACAATCCACGATTGTGAGGGTGCAAAGTTCAGATATCCATTTGTCTCAAACTGTGAGTTAACCCCATCAAGAACGATCTCTCTTCCTGTGGCAAACTCACCCGAATGCAATGAGGTAGGTCACACTATTCAATGAGCTATAGCGATAGAGTTATACGACAAATAATGCTCTGAAGCATTTTTAAACAAAAAAAACTGTATTTTCTCCCAAGACATAAAAATGTCATTAGAGATTTATGAGGGGGCGGGCATTAATTACATACCCAGGTGTAATTATTCCGTTTCCAAAGCAGAGAGTTTTAACATAAATACCATGCATTTGGACTATAGAATTAGAATTCAACATAGAGGGTGTATTATGTCAATTACTCATGTGGATTTTCTTATTTTCAACTCCAAGCCCCCTTTGGAGGAATCTGATATTGGTATGTGGTAACATATTTAATATTTTATTGTTTTACCCAGATATTTTATTGAACTGTCTGCATATACAGTACTATACTTTGTTTTTTGCAACCTTATTTTTTGTACTACTTTTGTATATTAAATCTAAAATGTAGAAAGCACTGTTTTGGGCTCTAATTGAACTTTGCACGTTTTTAAAGAGTACCTGCATTTTCAAACACTTTTTGCTACAATAGGCTTCAGTGTGTTAATTGCATATTTTTTCAAGTAAACAGGGCACCCAGGAACCCTAAAAGTTAAGATCCTTTAACTTATCCTTGGTTGTGGCAACAATTTAAGGTTATATTTATGATGGACTAAGAGGAGATATTATGCATTTTAGAGACCAAGATGGTGTGTGTGTGTGGGGGGGGGAAGGGGGGAGTGTGTCAGCTGTCACATACACAAGTCACATGCACACATGTATTATATTCATGACCATCAGTATTATTAACCCTATAATGTTTAACACTACAGTGTTTAAATACCCCTGTACAGCACAGCTACTCTTGAATGATATTTACCTTAGGCTGCGCTTATAGTGCCGTCGCTGGCGACACTGACGTCACGCTGTGGTCACTAGAAAAAATAAAATAGAAGTTACTTTCAGCGATTGCACCGTCGCATTGCGCCGTCACGTCGCCCCTACTATAAGCGTGCGCGATGGTGTCAATACATTTGTTTTTACACAACGTCGCTGTCGCCGTCGACGGCACTATAAGCGCAGCCTTATAGTTAAAGTTACTGCACAAAACTATCTTACCTCACTTAATACATAGTTCCTATTCAACATCCACTGTCTGGGATGTTTTGATATTGTAACAAACAAAAGGGCAGAACAGATGTGAGAGGTGTTAAATTGGAAGGTATGAGACTGGGTACAATGTTTATGTAATGGTGCTTAGCATATTTTTTTTTCTTTGTTGCAATTTTGCTTATGGTGTCATTAAAGCTTTGAGTCATCTATTGAATACTGATTCATTGGTCACACATACTGAAGGTCTATCCACTCTCCCACACAAACACAATTGTAAACCAAGTTTATGTGTCCAAGATATTGAACATAGGGGGCTTTGCACTAAGCTCAATGGGTTTGCGTTCTGGTGTTCCAAAAAAGCACGTCTGTTAAAAAGTGAGGCGATTCACTAAGGCCTTGAGCCCATTTTTTAACGTACGTGCTCAAAACACCCACAGCGTACGTGTTGCTTTTTTCCCCCCTGCTAGCATTCTTAAACTTCACGTACGCTAGCTGATAGAAAAAAAAGCTGCATGTAACATTTACATGGAGATTCTGTATCTCCATGCAAGGCTGTTACAGGCGATCGTCCACTAAATAAATACATTTTAATAATAGTGTATGTAACACCTTCCCCTCCCCCCAATCGCAGATAGGGACCATGTGGGGAAATCTACACTTGTGTTACCGGGTGTGGTGCGTCACCTGATAGGCTCACAGAAGGCCTGAACCTCCGCCACGGGGAGCCTGGGGTTACCTGATCCATCGTCGAACACAGCGCCTCCACCTGTAAGGGTTCCCGCCTGAGTGGGATGGTCCTCTTACAGGCACCACAATAATAAAACACGCACACAGTGTATGCTAATAACTGTTTACTATTGTAACTACTAATAATAACTCCGGTACCTGTACCACACAGAATAATGCGTATACACACACACGTGGACGTGCACCGGGTGCACACATCAACATAGGTATTCCCCAAAGTACCTTATGTCCAAACCCCACCCACGTGTGTTGGAGATAGTGCTATCCCTGGATGTGTTGGTGCACTCTTTATAGATACCTGCCTGGGGCTCCAGCCACGGGTGCCGCTATACTGCACCGACACACTTTATTCGAGCAAATGCCCGATTTGTACCTGGCAGATACTTGGAATCCGCCGCTGCTCACCTCTTGCATGCTGCGTTGCGTTTGCCTTCCCAGCCACGGTTCATGCCTGGCTGACGGGGGATCTGATCTGTTAAATGATAACCAGAAGAATTTACTAGGCGGCAATGTTTCGTTTGTCCACCAGATGGCATAAACTCATGATAACCAGAAGAATTTATTAGGCGGCAATGTTTCGTTTGTCCACCAGATGGCATAAACTCATGACTTAAGTAATGTGTGGACTTTGCAAGTTGTTTCGTTTACTACTGTATACCAAAAAAGATACTTTATCCCAGTACAGTATGCTACAGTATTGTAACTTGTCCTTGAGACTGAAGGAAGAGTTGCAAAAAATGTATCAATTTAGGCTTTACATACAGTACTGTATTAAATAAAGACAAAGATCATTTTCGCTTACACTATTCTACAGAGACATGAGTGTTCAAGTGGAGCCCGCTTTCCAAAAACCTGACAGAAGTTATGCTTATTTGATATGGGCCGCTATTAATGCAACAGAGGATAAGATGGCAACAGTTGTTCAAATTTATCAGTATTTTATCGAAAATTATGACTTTTACAGATTTTCGCCAACTCCTCATTTGTGGAAGCGTGCAATAAGGAAAAGGTTATGTAGTGACCCCTGTTTTCACCGTATTGAGCCCCAATTTGTTGGAGGGTATTGGTGTGTGGCACCGGGTTTTTCCCGTATCTATGATAATGGAGGCGGCAAAAGGCGAAGGGTCGTGTTAAAACGAAATAAGAAGCGACAGTCCCTGCCAAGCAATGCGCCAGAACCAGAACCAGCAGCAGCACCAGCTTATCATGATGCCCTCGCCATCGGTGACAACCCTGAGATGGATTTCGCAGCCAGTTTTGATGAAGCTTGCATGTACCTAAGCGATTTCCCGCTGACTACAGGTGGGCTAGTCCCTCTGCAAACTATCGACGTGGGTGATGATGAAAGCTGGACTGGTAGTGGGCCGGCGCCGGCGCAAGCTGAATGGGAAATTCAGTAATACAGTATGGTGAGTACTATTATTTTGGTGGGGCTGGCTGGGTACTTCTTTAGGGGGCTGACCATTACTGTACATTAAAACTTTTCATTTTGTTTTTCCTCAGAAAAGAAAACGGCTAATGGGGGGATTTCGATGGATAATATTGTGCTGTACAGTACAGTATGCTGATGTTTTCCAGCCGAACAGTATACTGTGTAATAAACCCGAATAAATAAAACTATGCATTTATTCTACAGTACATGTTCAGTAAATTACTGCACATACTGTACTGGGGGCGAGATGTGTTTGCAGCAGAGAGAGATTTAATAATATTGTACAGTGAGCAGGGGGTTCCCTGAGCCAGAAATTAATGCTCAGGGAACCCCCCCCCCCTGCTCCTGATCAATATTATTAAAAAAATACACACAGCAACCGCCAAAAAATAAATAAATAAATGACAATAAATACATTTGAAATACATTTTTATTGATAGTGTAGATGTGCAGGGGGTCTCCGGAGCTGAACCGCGTTGGTTTTAGGTCTGGGGACCCCGTGCCCCCCGAGATACAGGCCCCTTTAGGGGGTGCCGGTATCCCTCTGCGTTTAAAGGTCCCGATCACGTGACAGCGGCCTGTAAACCAAGCAGAGCAGAGGGATACCGGCACCCCCTAAAGGGGCCTGTATCTCGGGGGGCACGGGGTCCCCAGACCTGAAACCTGTGCGCTTCTGCTCTGGAGACCCTCTGCACATGTACACTATCAATAAAACACATACAATATACAGTATAAATAAACACTCGTTCTTTACCTTAGCGTCTATGCGCTATGGTAAAGAAGCATTATTTTAATAATATTGTAAAGTGAGCAGGGGTTCTCTGAGCCAGAAATTAATGCTCAGGGAACCCCCCCCCCCTGCTCCTGATCAATATTATTAAAAAAATACACACAGCAGCCGCCAAAAAATAAATAAATAAATGACAATAAATACATTTGAAATACATTTTTATTGATAGTGTAGATGTGCAGGGGGTCTCCGGAGCTGAACCGCGTTGGTTTTAGGTCTGGGGACCCCGTGCCCCCCGAGATACAGGCCCCTTTAGGGGGTGCCGGTATCCCTCTGCGTTTAAAGGTCCCGATCACGTGACAGCGGCCTGTAAACCAAGCAGAGCAGAGGGATACCGGCACCCCCTAAAGGGGCCTGTATCTCGGGGGGCACGGGGTCCCCAGACCTGAAACCTGTGCGCTTCTGCTCTGGAGACCCTCTGCACATGTACACTATCAATAAAACACATACAATATACAGTATAAATAAACACTCGTTCTTTACCTTAGCGTCTATGCGCTATGGTAAAGAAGCATTATTTTAATAATATTGTAAAGTGAGCAGGGGTTCCCTGAGCCAGAAATTAATGCTTAGGGAACCCCCCCCCCCTGCTCCTGATCAATATTATTAAAAATACGGAAAATGCTGCGTCATTACCATAGCGGATAGCCGCTACGGCAATGAAGGGGTTAACCCACCGTGCCCGCTTTATTGTGTGTAGTGGGGATGGGTGAGGGGGGTATTTGGCCCTTGGAGTGAGTTTAGGACTTGCGGGAGGGGGGGGGGGGGTTTGCGGGTGCACTTAACCCCTTCACGACCGTAGCAGTTAATACCGCTACGGTCATGAAGGGGTTAAGCCCTCCCGCTACCCCACCCCCCCCCGCAAGCCCTCCCCAACCATCGTTGGGGCGAATACCCCATTCACCCACCCTCCCGCAACCCACAACAATAAAATACACACAGCAGCCGCCAAAAAATAAATAAATAAATGACAATAAATACATTTGAAATACATTTTTATTGATAGTGTAGATGTGCAGGGGGTCTCCGGATCTGAACCGCGTTGGTTTTAGGTCTGGGGACCCCGTGCCCCCCGAGATACAGGCCCCTTTAGGGGGTGCCGGTATCCCTCTGCGTTTAAAGGTCCCGATCACGTAACCGCGGCCTGTAAACCAAGCAGAGCAGAGGGATACCGGCACCCCCTAAAGGGGCCTGTATCTCGGGGGGCACGGGGTCCCCAGACCTGAAACCTGTGCGCTTCTGCTCTGGAGACCCTCTGCACATGTACACTATCAATAAAACACATACAATATACAGTATAAATAAACACTCGTTCTTTACCTTAGCGTCTATGCGCTATGGTAAAGAAGCATTATTTTAATAATATTGTAAAGTGAGCAGGGGGTTCCCTGAGCCAGAAATTAATGCTCAGGGAACCCCCCCCCCCCCCCTGCTCCTGATCAATATTATTAAAAATACGGAAAATGCTGCGTCATTACCATAGCGGATAGCCGCTAAGGCAATGAAGGGGTTAAGGCATAATAAACAATTAATACATTCAATACATATTTTTCACGTCTGTGTTAAAACTCCCTGCCTTCTCTCTAATCTATGTAAAACCCCCTCCCCCTATCCCCCTATTGTGTGTGCGTTAAGCTTCCCTGCAAGCTATGTAAAAAAACCTCCCCCTATTGTGTGTGTGTGTGTTAAATCTGCCTGGCCTGTGTTTCTGAGTGCTGATTGCTCTGCGTTTAAAGGTCCCGATCACGTGATCGCGGCCTGTAAACCAAGCAGAGCAGAGGGATACCGGCACCCCCTAAAGGGGCCTGTATCTCGGGGGGCACGGGGTCCCCAGACCTGAAACCTGTGCGCTCCAGCTCCGGAGACCCCCTGCACAGGTACACTATCAATAAAAATGTATTTCAAATGTATTTATTGTCATTTATTTATTTATTTATTTATTTAGATTTATTTATTAATTGTGCTGCTGCTGCTGCAAGTCGTAAACTCACACCAAGGGCCAAACACCCCCCTCACCCCCAATAAAAAAAATTCACGCACAGCAGCCCCACAATTAATAAATAAATCTAAATAAATAAATAAATAAAGACATGAAGAGAAATAAATATATACTGTACAGTACTGTATATACTTTGTATATATACTGTATATACACTGTATATATATATATATATATACAGTATACTGTACATATATACACTGTGTATATATATATATATATATATATATATATATATATATATATATATATATATATATATATATATATATATATATACAGTATATATATATATATATCATACAGCTATATTTGTATATATATATATAGATAGATATATATTTATATATACAGTATATATATATATATATATATATATACATACATTCATACATACTGTATGTGAGTGAAAAGAGAAAAAAGTAACCCGTATGGGAGCACTCAGGTATGCAATTGATATATTTGTTTATTTATTTGACACAGTGCAAAAAGGGATGAATAAACAGTACATGATTTAAAAACACTTAAAAAAGAGGCATGGACCCTTAAACACTAATGAACAGCACTAGGGAACGACACACACTGTCAACCCTAAACATGAAAAGGATAGTGACTCAAAAAACACTAGGGAGAATCAAAGTGAATCACAATAGGTTACTGGGTTCAAAGGCACCTACTGTATACAACGCTAAGGATAATGCACACTACACACCAAAAGGTAGACTTGTCAAAGTATAAATGACAGTCTCAAAGCATCACACATCTGCATTAGCATACAGTGATATAACCAATGCCTACAGCACAAATCATGTGTAGGAAAGGTGGTAAGGTGGAATGAAATCCCTAGATGTGTAGAGCAATGAAGTTAATGAATAGCATACAGTATAAAACATAACATTACAATCCACACAGTACATTGCATTTACAGTACATTGTATACTGTAAATGATGCATAGCATTAAATCTATGCACCATATACAGTACTGTACATTCTGCAAATGAATGTTAACAATATAATTGCAAGCTACTCTACCAGTAAATACTGTACAAACACTTCCAAACAAGTCAACTACAGTATTTTAACCAATCAAGTAAACCAAAATCAATATACTGTATACTGTAAGTACCAACCAGAAAAGACAATTTAAAACCAAACTAACCCTTACAATACCAAGGATTACATCTATCTAATTATAAAAAACCTTATACATTATACACAGCATTGTTTAAAGCCCCCTCCCCCCTAATGTTTCTGTTAAGCAGATTACACTGAAGGGACAGAGATATAAAGGCCTAAAGCCCCTTCCCCCCCTAATGTTTGTGTTAAACAGATTACAATGAAGGGAGAGAGATATAAAGGCCTAAAGCCCCTTCCCCCCTAATGTTTCTGTTAAGCAGATTACACTGAAGGGAGAGAGATATAAAGGCCTAACGCCCCTTCCCCCCTAATGTTTGTGTTAAACAGATTACAATGAAGGGAGAGAGATATAAAGGCCTAAAGCCCCTTCCCCCCTAATGTTTGTGTTAAACAGATTACAATGAAGGGAGAGAGATATAAAGGCCTAAAGCCTTACCTGCATTGGTAAACCCTCCCTGCATTGGTAAACCCTCCCTGCATTGATGTCGTGCAGTGTACAGTATGTAAATGTGGGGGGGGGGGGGGGCCCAATGTGCATAATGTACTGTGAGGTCTAACCACCCTCATCCCCTACCCACATACTGTACCCTTACCCCCCCCCCCCATCCTGGCCATGGCCCCTCACGCACAGCAGCTCCACAATTAATAAATAAATCTAAATAAATACATGAAGAGAAATAAATATATACTTTATATATAAATGTGAGTTTATAAATAAAATAAAGAATATTATTTCTAGGGGCCCTAGAACAGAAGTTCCCACGCCAATTTCGCGCTCATTGCTCTTTTTTTGCTCTTTTTTTACAATGTTGCTGGTCTTGCGGCTTTGCAGTCTGCAAGCAAAAAGCGCAAAGTGTACAATATGAAGTCTGGGTGAGCGCTTTCCACATTTGATGCCTACGGCACCTTCCCATTTCTACACACTTCAATACCTGCACAGTTGGTAGCGCTTTCCATCCCAGCTACCATTCTGGATATTCACCTCTCACAGGCCATTCTTGCCCGAGTCTGTCCTATCAGACAGGGGCATTAACCTGTATCCACACCACCTGGACAATTTCTCTCTGTCAGAGACTTGTGCTATTTATTTTATATATTTTTGTGTAATTATTCATGCAAATTTATGCTCATTTCATACTGTATGTGGTTTTCAACATAAAGTGGCTGCTGGGCCTGATCCTAACTCATACAGTATAGCGCTTCCCTGTTTGTTTGTTTATTGCAAGCAAAAAGCAGTTTGTAGTACTGAGTGTGAGATAAATTACTGTATTTATCAGTGTTGATCAAAGAGAGTTGATCAGAAGGATTCCCCTTATATACAGTACGTAGAATTAATAAAATTGTATTATTTTCCGATATCCGCAGTGATTCTGGTCAACCTGACAGATTTTTAGTAATACAGTATACTGTACTGCAAGACCATGTGTTGTCTACCTTTTACTACAGTATACTGTACTGTATGAATGACAATAGAGTGCTGTATACTTTATAAGGGGAATCCTTCTGATCAACTCTCTTTGATCAATACTGATAAATACAGTATCATATTTATACCCCTTTAGCACCTGTCGTTCCATCCTATGCACCCATTTACTGTGCAATGGTGATTGCGGTCGTATTCACGTACTTTATGTGAGATAAATTAACCAGTTCTTTTATTGCTGAAGTCGCCACAAAATACTTTTATTTACAAATACAGTACAATACAATGGTGAAACTTTTCAAGTTAACAGCAATTCAAAACATCAACACACAATAATACATACTTTACAGTACTGTACAGTATACTGTACTAGTATATTTGGGCCTTGTCTTTGGGGGTTTATTCATGCAATTATTAGGGTGACCTGGCGTTGGAAATACTGACACAGTACAATCCTACAGCTACACCACCCACCCCCTCCCTTAGAGTTTTTAATCCCTCCCTGGCCAAGCATCAATCGTCTGGCTAATCCAATCCAAGCCATTGTTTTGTTAATCTGGCCCTGGGCTGTTCAGAACAGCCACTGCTTCTAAATTACTGAAAATATACAGGATAAATATACAGTGATGTTAAATAATCCTTTCTGTGGGTCTGAGAGGGTTGAAAGTCACCAGGTCCTCATACAGTAGAGTACATTCTCGAATACCTTTAGAATAAAAATACAGTATATATAAATATACAGTATAAATATTGCACTGTATACTGTAATGTTAAATAACCCATCCTGTTCTTTTTCCCTTCATACTGAAACAGTATCCTCATTGTGTCTGCGGTACAGTAGTTCATTGAGAGAGGAGAGGTTTTGTGTACATCATTACTGCTGTTTATATACTGTACATTTGACTGCACAAGCAGATTTGACGAACACAAGGCCCCCCCTCCCCCCTGGTGCACCCTTTTTCCAGGAACGACAAGAAAACAAAAACTTTGTTCAGTTACTGTACTGTACTGTATGTGCGTACTGTATTATGGTAGAACTACTGTACAGTAGGTGGCTGGTGCAGCTTTCTCTGGAAAGAAAAAAATGGAGCAGTTAGTAGGCAGTTACTGTACTATGTCAAACTAGTCTACTGTACTGTATACTGGAACTACTGTATACTCTGACTATTGGGAAAGCTAAAATCTGTGCCATACTTACCTGTATCATACTGTACCTACTGTACTATACTACAGCACTGTACTACTTTCCTGATGCTTGTCCATTGCGCGCGATGACAATGGGCAACACAGTGGCAATATGGTCTATATATTTATTGCATCGTTCCTCGGTGAGTACATCGTTCCAAAAACTCATTATGGCTTTATACAACTCGTCCTTCTTGGAGGGTTTCGCCACTTTACGGATGTGGTCCTTCAGCTGATGCCAGACCATTTCGATCGGATTGAAGTCTGGCGATCTGTGATTGGAAAGAAAGGACAATTAGTTTAAGAGATACAGTACACAGTACAAACAGTGGGGAACATAAATGGGACACGGTCTACTGCACTTACTCCGCTGGCGTCTTCACCCAGTTGATGCCGCGCTCAAGGATATGCGCCGTCGACGCGGTGTGCTTGGGATCATTGTCCTGGTAAAAGCGATGACCATTGGGAAAGTCTTGTGTGATGTATCGCACTATCACGGGCACAATGTTGTCTTGGAAGAAATCTTTATTCATAATTCCTATAGCAAGAAAAGAAAAGTGCTCAATAGTACAGTACAGTGCATACGGTAAGGCAACACTAGTCAAGTACAGTGCATTAGGCGGCATTATATTTGAGAAATTGAACCTTCAAAGACGACAATGCATCCCGGTCCACGCCTAGAGATGGCACCCCACACATGCAGCTTCACAGGGTGCTTTGGCCGCGGCTTCAAAGTTATGCGGCCTTTTTTGTGGAACGCAAATCTTGCAAATCTCTCCAGCGACACAGTAGACTCATCAGTGAAGATGCAATCCTGGAAAGTCTCACCGCTGTCGATCCATGCCTGGGCCTGGAGCACTCTTTTGATTTTGTTTGCGTCCCGTATCATGGGGTACGCTCTGTAATGACAATGAATAAAAAATGTTAGCGTCACAGCGCAGTACAGTTTGCAAAACAACACTTTTACTTTACAGTACAGTACCTCCTGTACTGTCCACTACTAACCTCACACGTCCATATTTCCATCCAATTCTGCGTCTCATCTTCTTTATGCTGCTCTCGGATACAGTCAGATTGTGGTTTTCCTGAAGAGTGTTTTTAACCCTCAATGCGCTCCTCTCATCATTCTCCTCACTTATTCTGTCCACCAGAAGAGTAGTCTCCCTACAATGCAAAGAAATTATATTGTGTTATTAATATGCAGCAATATAAAATGTATACTGTATACTGTACATGTAATGTTGTAATATACAGTAAATATAAATATACAAAAAATGCATACTGCTGTACTATAAATATAAATAGACAAAATATACAGTATACAGTACTGTTGTAATATAAATATACTATATAAATATACTGTTATTATATCATAATAAATACACATCATACTGTATACTGTATATTCCGTTGTCAGATGAATTGCAATATACCAAAAGTGTATACTGCTGCTCAAAAAATATAAATTAACCACACATACAGTACACTACAGTATATACTGTTGTAATATAATAAATATACTATATAAATACGGTATACTGTTGTTATATCATAATAAATACACATCATATACTGTATATTCGTTGTCAGATGAATTGCAATATACCAAAAGTGTATACTGCTGCACAAAAAATATAAATTGACCACACATACAGTACACTACAGTATATACTGTTGTAATATAATAAATATACTATATAAATACGGTATACTGTTGTTATATCATAATAAATACACATCATATACTGTATATTCGTTGTCAGATGAATTGCAATATACCAAAAGTGTATACTGCTGCACAAAAAATATAAATTGACCACACATACAGTACACTACAGTATATACTGTTGTAATATAATAAATATACTATATAAATACGGTATACTGTTGTTATATCATAATAAATACACATCATATACTGTATATTCGTTGTCAGATGAATTGCAATATACCAAAAGTGTATACTGCTGCACAAAAAATATAAATTGACCACACATACAGTACACTACAGTATATACTGTTGTAATATAATAAATATACTATATAAATACGGTATACTGTAGATGTACACTACAGTTTTCTATATTTTTTTTGGTTAAGTTTTATAAATACAGTATACTTACGCATTTGTTATCTTTGGTGCCTTTTTGCGGTCTCTGTTTTTTCCTTGTGCATGATAGCACACGGTGCTTGATGGCACAACGAGGCCAGAAGCAGTTAACCAGCGCTGGATATCTGCAATTCGTTTTCCGCTCGTGTACATCTCCTTCATTCTCATGCTGAGATCCTTTGAAATCTTCTTAACAGGCATTGCTGCGAGTACTGTAGAAAGAAATACAAACACAAGAATGTGTATTCGATGTTTAGTCGATGTGTATTCAATGTGCAGTGAATCCACAAAATGGATGGTATATTTATATGTTAATGACTCACATAACAGACCACCCACTTTCAACACCTGTACCTGGCCGCCATGCATAAAAGGTTGTACACGTTGCATAGCCCACCACTTGCTGATCTTTATCTGAGCCATTGTCCAGATACTGCATTGTGCCTCCCGCTTACATGGAGCAGCCCCGGTTCTATGGACGAAAGAATCATCTCACCTCTGCTGTGCCTGCCACACTGAAAAAGAGAAAGGCAGTTACCGTTTCCAAGCCAAAGGCAAAGCGACAGGCTAAGGCCAACAAAGAAAACCTTCTGCTGACCCCAAAGGCTAAGGCTTTTAAAACACGTCAGCCTTATTATGTGAAGAAGAAATACGGTACTGTGCTCGGTACGCAAGACGCATGGCAGCCAACTCACCGAATCCGCAGACCACTTCCCATAAGCTTCGACGACTCTGCTGTAGCTGTCCCGGAAATCTTCAGCCCGGCTTCTCCACCCCCATCTTCTCCGGTTCCATCTGAAGATGCTGCTGCCTCTGAAATCAACGGGTCACTGTCTCCTTTGCTCTTGGACGACTCTGCTTCTCTCCCGGAAATCCAGCGGTCACCTTCTCCATCCCTCTTCCACCACGCTGCAGCTTCTCCTGTACCGGGCATCCCCAGGTCACCTCTTCCACTCTCCATCGATGCCGCTTCTCTCCAGGGAACCCCCATCTCATCCTCCGTTGCACCCATCCCCCCAGATCTCCAGATGCCATGCACAAGCAGCTCGTTGGACCGGATCCTGAATGGGCTAAGTGTGGATCACCCCGGGAATTCTAGTGTGCTGGCAAAGCTAGATCTGCTTCTGGAGTCGGTGCTACATATGGAGCAAGGGATGCTACAAATGGAGCAGCGGCTGGATCAACGGATGCACAAGATAGAGGCAGACATAGCGGGCATACATTATTTGCTCGGTGTTAATGCCCCTGTTTCCCCGACGCTGGAGCAGGGGGTGACATGGATGTGATGCATGGTACCTTCGACCCCCTTCCATCACCAAGCACACCCCCTCCACCAGAAGATACAGTGTACTATGCTATTGAGGAGGACATGACAACCCCGTCAAGACCACGCCAGGAGACAACCCGGCGACCACTACCGGAGGAAAGCTTCCTCCCAGACACCCTACCATTGCCCACCGCCTCAAGTACACCCGCTCCCAAAAGACCTCCTACACCCGCTCGCATACAAACAGTGCCCAACATCTCCCTGTGCGATCTGCCACCGGCACTGAGGGAGAAGTATAGGGTGAGGAGTGCTGGTATACCACACAAGTATGCCTTGATCATATTTAAACACCATGTTCCCT
Source organism: Ascaphus truei (assembly GCF_040206685.1). Taxonomy (NCBI): domain Eukaryota; kingdom Metazoa; phylum Chordata; class Amphibia; order Anura; family Ascaphidae; genus Ascaphus; species Ascaphus truei. The sequence continues at coordinate 448,580,875 of NC_134483.1, forward strand.
ACACATTGTACTGCGAGTGGGTGTTCAAAGTGAACTATGATGGGAATCGCCAAAAAAATGCCCTTCCTGCCAATTTAAGGAAAAAGATTGTGGAAGAAATGCAGCGCTATTACCCTGTTACAGATCCTGTAATGAGAGGCGTTAGAGACTGCATTAATGGCGTTTTGCGCCATGCAAGGCATCGGCCATGGCTGGAAAATGGGGAGGACTTTCAGTGAGACCATACTGTAATATTGTGCTGTACTGTACAGTACATGTTTTACCCTATAGTACCTGCTGTACTTAAACAAAGGATACTGAATGTTGTTGTGTGTTGCACGGTTTTTGTACTGTATTTGTAAATAAAAGTTTTTGGTGGCGACTTCAGCAATAAAAGAACTGGTTAATTTATCTCACACTCAGTACTACTGTACAAACTGCTTTTTGCTGCCAGACTGCAAACCCGCAAGACCAGCAACATTGTAACAAAAGAGCAATGAGCGCGCAATTGGCGTGGGAACTTCTGTTCTAAGGCCCCTATAAATAATATTCTTTATTTTACTTATAAACTCACATTTATAAACCCCGTCACCCACCCCCGCTAAACACAATAAAAAATAATCACACACAGCATCCCCGCAATAAATAAATAAATAAATACAAATAAATACATTTGAAATACATTTTTATTTATAGTGTAGATGTGCAGGGGGTCTCTGGAGCTGAACCGCACTGGTTTCAGGTCGGGGGACCCCGTGCCCCCCGAGATACAGGCCCCTTTAGGGGGTGCCGGTATCCCTCTGCGTTGAAAGGTCCCGATCACGTGACCGCGGCCTGTAAACCAAGCAGAGCAGAGGGACACCGGCACTCCCTAAAGGGGCCTGTATCTCGGGGGGCACGGGGTCCCCAGACCTGAAACCTGTGCGCTTCAGCTCCGGAGACCCCCTGCACATGTACACTGTGAATAAAACACACACATCATTAAAGAATCATTCTTTAGCTTAGCGGCTATGCGCTATGGTAAAGAAGCAGCATTTCTGTCTTTTTAATAATATTGTACAGTGAGCAGGGGGTTCCCTGAGACAGAAATCTAATCTCAGGGGACCCCCTGCTCCTGCACAATATTATTAAAAGTTCAGAAACGAGGCTTCATTAGCATAGCGTATAGCCGCTAAGGTAATGAAGGGGTTAAGGCATAATAACCAATAAATACATTCAATACACTACCCACTACCCATGGCAACCTCCGCTGCTGTACAGTAAAATAGAGAAAAAAAATAACACTTTCAAAGTAATGTCCCCTAACCCCTTAATCACCATGGCGGTTATTAACAGCTACAGTCATGAAGGGGTTAACTTGCCCTCACCCACCACTCGGGACGCCTACTGTACATACCCTCCCACTCTAACCCCCCACCCCGTGAGGCCTAACCACCCTCAACCCTCACCCACTAACTACCCACAAGGGAGGCCTACCCACATACCGTTGGGGAAACACCCCACCCCCACCCCAGTACCCACAATAAAAACAGTACAATCACCCACAATAAACAGCATTCTATTTATTAAATACATTACCCACCCCCTGTGCCCCCCCCCCATAAATACAAGATTTATTCTTTTACATTCAGGGTCCATAACGCAGCCCCACGCTAGTCCCCGGTGGGCTGTCAGGGCACCTGGACAGACCTACAGTTTACCAGCAGCATTCCACAGGTTCTGGAGGCCTGCTGGTGGATCCTGCCAGCACCATGGCGCCCAGGTGGTCTCCTTGGGTCACCGTGAGCCACAATTGGGTCCACACGGTAGGCCCAAGGATGTCTGGAAGCCCCGGGTCAAACCCACAGGTGTCTGTGGGGCCTCGGGTCGTTCCCATGGGGGTCTGGGGAACTCACGGGTGCTCACTACGGGTCCACGGTGCCCCCACAGAAGTGGGACCACACATCATCATCCCCGCACCTACGGGTCGGAGGTGCCCCCACAGAAGTGGGACCACACATCGTCATGCCCGCAGACTACGGGTCCGCGGTGCCCCCACAGAAGTGGGACCACACATCATCATCCCCGCATGTGTCACCCGTGGAACCACCAGCCTGCTACCCTTTAGGATACCCGAGGATTCCCCGCGGGTGGTCTCCAGAGGTCCCACGCAAAACCACGGAAGTAACCCTGAATGTAAAAAAAATAAACCTGGCCTATACATTCAATACATACACCCTCCCCCCCAACACCTACAGTACAATAATGTGCAAAATAACTATTATCCAGATATGGATAATAGATTAATTGCCCATTATTAAAAACATTAACTAGCATATACAAATAAATAAAGTACTACTGACCTCATCAATACGAAGTGTCCGACGCCAGCGCCTTCCTTCTCTTGCCCACACAAAACATAGCCAAAACCAAGCCAATACATTGCAATTACATTCAGATATCAATTAACCCCTTAAACACCTTATCGGATAATAACAGCAAAGGTAATTAAGGGGTTAAGCCACACAGGCACGATACCCACCCTTCACCCATGAATTTGTACTGTGGCTTCATCATGCAACTATATATATATATACTGTATATATATATACAGAGAGACAGAGAGAAAGAGAGAGAGAGAGAGATATATATATACAGTATATATACAGTATATATATATATATATATATATATATATATATATATATATATATATATATATATACACACGTTATATACACACCCATGATAAACCAATATACAGTACAAATAAATGTAGAAGGGTTATCAAAAGCATACTGCCCTACAACCAAACACGTCTCCATACAGACACTACATTAAAATAAATTTCCTTTAAAAATCCTAACTGATCTCACAATCTACTGTACTGTATATGATCACAAACCAATGAAAAAAGTCACATTCCAAAATGCATAAAATCTATGCACCATACTGTATACATTCTGCAAATTAATCAACGTAAACAAAAATCAATTAGCAATCATTATTTAGATCTCTAAACATTTCACACTCAATCATGAACAATGAAACCATTAACAGATTCACGCCTAGAGCAGAACAATTAAGCCTTTGAAAAAATATAAGTACCGACAAAAATACAACCTTTCCAAACCAAGCCTACCTACAGTATCCCTGACCTTCCTCAAACACACAATACAATACCAAGGAATACATCAACAGTATCTAATTTTAAAATACTTTAAACTCACAAAATAATTAAAAACACATCTAATCCAGCTTTTAAAACATCATCATTTCTTACCCTGAATGTATACTGTACAGTATATCTCTCTAGACATATATATTGTACATACATACATACAGTGGCAAGAAATGATATACCACAAAAAAAAAAAAATACACAGGTTAAAAAACCTTTTGAAAAAATTAACAAGTTAAATAAAATACATTTCTTTACTGTAGTTCACTTACCATTACTTGCCCCCACCGACTCCCGTTGCCCAGCTTACTCACGAACCAATCCACGATCAGGAACCCATAAAATAATAAACCATTCAAAATAATAAACATTAAACTAAAAATCCAAACCAATCCACGGGTCTTCTACTTGTAATACATCTTCATCTGTATTCTTCTTTCTTCTATCTCCTTCCGGGCGGGGCAGGGCGTGGTCTTCTTTCCATCATCGGCCACGCCCTTGTCTTTTTTCTTCTCCGGAGGTCCTTCCTCCGCGGCGTCTGGCTGCAAAATGAGACGACATAGGCTTTTAAAGACCTATGACGTCACATTTTGCGTCATGGTTCCCATGGTCCTGATTGGACCGTGAAAACCATGTGTTTTGGCCGATAATAAAAAAATGATGACGTCACTTAAAGGGAATGAAAGCACAGCCAATCAGAATGGCTTTGCTTCAAATGCCTTTAAGGTGACATCATTAAAAGACACATGGCCGTGCACACATGGTACTAGAGCCAATCAGAGCGTGGGAACTTTATCCCTACTCTGATTGGCTCTGGTATACCATGTGTCAGGGGCTTGGGGGAGAAAGGATGTGACGTCAATGAAAACCTGTCACGTGGTACGGTAGCCAATCAGAGCGTGGGAACTTTATCCTTATTGACGTCACATCCTTTCTCCCCCAAGCCCCTGACACATGGTATACCAGAGCCAATCAGAGTAGGGATAAAGTTCCCACGCTCTGATTGGCTCTAGTACCATGTGTGCACGGCCATGTGTCTTTTAATGATGTCACCTTAAAGGCATTTGAAGCAAAGCCATTCTGATTGGCTGTGCTTTCATTCCCTTTAAGTGACGTCATCATTTTTTTATTATCGGCCAAAACACATGGTTTTCACGGTCCAATCAGGACCGTGGGAACCATGACGCAAAATGTGACGTCATAGGTCTTTAAAAGCCTATGTCGTCTCATTTTGCAGCCAGACGCCGCGGAGGAAGGACCTCCGGAGAAGAAAAAAGACAAGGGCGTGGCCGATGATGGAAAGAAGACCACGCCCTGCCCCGCCCGGAAGGAGATAGAAGAAAGAAGAATACAGATGAAGATGTATTACAAGTAGAAGACCCGTGGATTGGTTTGGATTTTTAGTTTAATGTTTATTATTTTGAATGGTTTATTATTTTATGGGTTCCTGATCGTGGATTGGTTCGTGAGTAAGCTGGGCAACGGGAGTCGGTGGGGGCAAGTAATGGTAAGTGAATTACAGTAAAGAAATGTATTTTATTTAACTTGTTAATTTTTTCAAAAGGTTTTTTAACCTGTGTATTTTTTTTTTTTGGGGTATATCATTTCTTGCCACTGTATGTATGTACAGTATGTACAATATATATGTCTAGAGAGATATACTGTACAGTATACATTCAGGGTAAGAAATGATGATGTTTTAAAAGCTGGATTAGATGTGTTTTTAATTATTTTGTGAGTTTAAAGTATTTTAAAATTAGATACTGTAGATGTATTCCTTGGTATTGTATTGTGTGTTTGAGGAAGGTCAGGGATACTGTAGGTAGGCTTGGTTTGGAAAGGTTGTATTTTTGTCGGTACATATATTTTTTCAAAGGCTTAATTGTTCTGCTCTAGGCGTGAATTTGTTAATGATTTTATTGTTCGGGATCTAGTCTGAATTGTTTAGGGATCTAAATAATGATTGCTAATTGAGTTTTGTTTACTTGGTTGATTACAGTAATTTGCAGAATGTATATGGTGCATACAGTAGATATTTAGGCATCATTTATATTGGAATGTAAGTTGTTTAAATGGCTTTTCAGAGGTTTAGTGATGATTTACAGTAGATTGAGAGATCAGTTATGAATATTAAAGGAAATTTATTTTAATTTAGTGTGTATGTATGGAGAAGAGTTTGGTTGTAGGACAGTGCTTTTGATAACCCTTCTACATTTATTTGTACTGTATATTGGTTTATCATGGGTGTGTATATAACGTGTGTGTATTTATATATATATATATATATATATATATATATATATATATATATATATATATATATATATATACTGTATACAGTATATATATCTCTCTCTCTCTCTCTCTCTCTTTCTCTCTGTCTCTCTGTGTATATATATATACAGTATATATATATAGTTGCATGATGAAGCCACAGTACAAATTCATGGGTGAGGGTGGGTATCGGGCCTGTGTGGCTTAACCCCTTAATCACCTTTGCGGTTATTATCTGATAAGGTGTTTAAGGGGTTAATTGATATCTGAATGTACTGTACTTGCAATGTATTGCCTTGGTTTTGGCTATGTTTTGTGTGGGCAAGAGAAGGAAGGCGCTGGCATCGGACACTTCGTATTGATGAGGTCAGTAGTACTTTATTTATTTGTATATGCTAGTTAATGTTTTTAATAATGGGCAATTAATCTATTATCCATATCTGGATAATAGTTATTTTGCACATTATTGTACTGTAGGTGTTGGGGGGGAGGGTGTATGTATTGAATGTATAGGCCAGGTTTATTTTTTTTACATTCAGGGTTACTTCCGTGGTTTTGCGTGGGACCTCTGGAGACCACCCGCGGGGAATCCTCGGGTATCCTAAAGGGTATCAGGCTGGTGGTTCCACGGGTGACACATGCGGGGATGATGATGTGTGGTCCCACTTCTGTGGGGGCACCGCGGACCCGTAGTCTGCGGGCATGACGATGTGTGGTCCCACTTCTGTGGGGGCACCTCCGACCCGTAGGTGCGGGGATGATGATGTGTGGTCCCACTTCTGTGGGGGCACCGCGGACCCGTAGTGAGCACCCGTGAGTTCCCCAGACCCCCATGGGAACCACCCGAGGCCCCGCAGACACCTGTGGGTTTGACCCGGGGCTCCCAGACATCCTTGGGCCTACCGTGGGGACCCAATTGTGGCTCACGGTGACCCAAGGAGACCACCTGGGCACCATGGTGCTGGCAGGATCCACCAGCAGGCCTCCAGAACCTGTGGAATGCTGCTGGTAAACTGTAGGTCTGTCCAGGTGCCCTGCCAGCCCACCGGGGACTAGCGTGGGGCTGCGTTATGGACCCTGAATGTAAAAGAATAAATCTTGTATTTATGGGTGGGGGGGGCACAGGGGGTGGGTAATGTATTTAATAAATAGAATGCTGTTTATTGTGGGTGATTGTACTGTTTTTATTGTGGGTACTGGGGTGGGGGTGGGGTGTTTCCCCAACGGTATGTGGGTAGGCCTCCCTTGTGGGTACTGACTGGGTGGTTAGGCCTCACGGGTGGGGGGGGTTAGTGTGGAAGGGTATGTAGGCATCCCGAGTGGTGGGTGGGTGAGGGTGGGTTAATCCCTTCATGACTGTAGCGGTTAATAACCGCTATGGTGATTAAGGGGTTAGGGGACATTACTTTGTATGTTTTAATTTTTGTGTCTGTTTTGCAGAAGCGGAGGGGCCATGGCCAGGATGGGGGGGGGGGGTTAACGGTATGTGGGTAGGGGGTGAGGGTGGTTAGCAATGCAGGGAGGGAGATTTACTGGTAACAGAAACATCTCTCTCCCTTCAATGTAATCTGTTTAACACAAACATTAGGGGGGGAAGGGGCTTTAGGCCTTTATATCTCTGTCCCTTCAGTGTAATCTGCTTAACAGAAACATTAGGGGGGAGGGGGCTTTAAACAATGCTGTGTATAATGTATAATGTTTTTTTACAATTAGATAGATGTAATCCTTGGTATTGTAAGGGTTAGTTTGGTTTTAAATTGTCTTTTCTGGTTGGTACTTACAGTATACAGTATATTGATTTTGGTTTACTTGATTGGTTAAAATACTGTAGTTGACTTGTTTGGAAGTGTTTGTACAGTATTTACTGGTAGAGTAGCTTGCAATTATATTGTTAACATTCATTTGCAGAATGTACAGTACTGTATATGGTGCATAGATTTAATGCTATGCATCATTTACAGTATACAATGTAAATGCAATGTACTGTGTGGATTGTAATGTTATGTTTTATATTGTAAAATAAGTTACTGTAGGATTATTAAATGGATTATTATTATTGTCTGTATAGAGAAGCGTTATCTGTAGGACAGTATGATTTTGATAACCATTCTACATGTATTTGTACTATTGGTTCATCATGTGTGTATATATACTGTATATATATATATATATATATATATATATATATATATATATATATATATATATATATATATATATATACATCTACACTATCAATAAAAATGTATTTCAAATGTATTTATTGGCATTTATTTATTTATTTATTTATTTATTTAGATTTATTTATTAATTGTGGGGCTGCTGTGCGTGAATTTTTTTTATTGGGGGTGAGGGGGGTGTTTGGCCCTTGGTGTGAGTTTACGACTTGCAGCAGCAGCAGCACAATTAATAAATAAATCTAAATAAATAAATAAATAAATAAATGACAATAAATACATTTGAAATACATTTTTATTGATAGTGTACATGTGCAGGGGGTCTCCGGAGCTGAAGCGCACAGGTTTCAGGTCTGGGGACCCCGTGCCCCCCGAGATACAGGCCCCTTTAGGGGGTGCCGGTATCCCTCTGCTCTGCTTGGTTTACAGGCCGCGATCACGTGATCGGGACCTTAAAACGCAGAGCACTCAGCACTCAGAAACACAGGCCAGGCAGATTTAACACACACACACAATAGGGGGAGGTTTTTTTACATAGCTTGCAGGGAAGCTTAACGCACACACACAATAGGGGGATAGGGGGAGGGGGTTTTACATAGAATAGAGAGAAGGCAGGGTGTTTTAAAAGCGAGAATAGGGGGAGGGGGTTTTACATAGATTAGAGAGAAGGCAGGGAGTTTTAACACAGACGTGAAAAATATGTATTGAATGTATTAATTGTTTATTATGCCTTAACCCCTTCATTGCCTTAGCGGCTATCCGCTATGGTAATGACGCAGCATTTTCCGTATTTTTAATAATATTGATCAGGAGCAGGGGGGGGGGGGGTTCCCTGAGCATTAATTTCTGGCTCAGGGAACCCCCTGCTCACTTTACAATATTATTAAAATAATGCTTCTTTACCATAGCGCATAGACGCTAAGGTAAAGAACGAGTGTTTATTTATACTGTATATTGTATGTGTTTTATTGATAGTGTACATGTGCAGAGGGTCTCCAGAGCAGAAGCGCACAGGTTTCAGGTCTGGGGACCCCGTGCCCCCCGAGATACAGGCCCCTTTAGGGGGTGCCGGTATCCCTCTGCTCTGCTTGGTTTACTGGCCGCGGTCACGTGATCGGGACCTTTAAACGCAGAGGGATACCGGCACCCCCTAAAGGGGCCTGTATCTCGGGGGGGCACGGGGTCCCCAGACCTAAAACCAACGCGGTTCAGCTCCGGAGACCCCCTGCACATCTACACTATCAATAAAAATGTATTTCAAATGTATTTATTGTCATTTATTTATTTATTTTTTGGCGGCTGCTGTGTGTATTTTATTGTTGTGGGTTGCGGGAGGGTGGGTGAATGGGGTATTCGCCCCAACGATGGTTGGGGAGGGCTTGCGGGGGGGGGGGGGGTAGCGGGAGGGCTTAACCCCTTCATGACCGTAGCGGTATTAACTGCTACGGTCGTGAAGGGGTTAAGTGCACCCGCAACCCCCCCCCCCCCTCCCGCAAGTCCTAAACTCACTCCAAGGGCCAAATACCCCCCTCACCCATCCCCACTACACACAATAAAGCGGGCACGGTGGGTTAACCCCTTCATTGCCTTAGCGGCTATCCGCTATGGTAATGACGCAGCATTTTCCGTATTTTTAATAATATTGATCAGGAGCAGGGGGGGGGGGGGTTCCCTGAGCATTAATTTCTGGCTCAGGGAACCCCCTGCTCACTTTACAATATTATTAAAATAATGCTTCTTTACCATAGCGCATAGACGCTAAGGTAAAGAACGAGTGTTTATTTATACTGTATATTGTGTGTGTTTTATTGATAGTGTACATGTGCAGAGGGTCTCCAGAGCAGAAGCGCACAGGTTTCAGGTCTGGGGACCCCGTGCCCCCCGAGATACAGGCCACTTTAGGGGGTGCCGGTATCCCTCTGCTCTGCTTGGTTTACAGGCCGCGGTCACGTGATCGGGACCTTTAAACGCAGAGGGATACCGGCACCCCCTAAAGGGGCCTGTATCTCGGGGGGCACGGGGTCCCCAGACCTAAAACCAACGCGGTTCAGCTCCGGAGACCCCCTGCACATCTACACTATCAATAAAAATGTATTTCAAATAATTTTTAATGTGCGGATGTTTGCGCAGAGAGAGAGCAGCGGATCTCTCTCTGCTGCAAACACATCTCGCCCCCGCCGCCCATACAGTAGTATCATTTATGTATGTGCATATACAGTACAGTACAGTACTGTACAGTACTGTATGTTAGGGCTTACAGGGGTTGTTGTTATACAGTATATACAGTATATAGTATACAGTATATACTGCATTACAATTCATTAAAGGGACGGCTTCACAGAGAATAGCTCGCAAGCGCCACCATGTGTATTTTGACGACATTGCAGTATTGTAACCAGCCGGAATAAAAAGCTTAAATTCCGGCCGGAAAATAACGCAATGCACTCTGGCAGAAAACTATCAGAAACCTGAATACACCCGAGTATACCCGAATTCGCGGGACTAGCCGTGCTCGAATAAAGTGTGTCGCCAGTGTACACTGAAGTGGATCCGCCTGATCAGACGTGATGTCCTCCTACGCGTGGGGTGACTTCCAGCGTGGATAATATCACCGCAGCTCCGCACCATCTGTACTTTGACGGGGATCCATCTGCAACCGGCCGGCCGCAGTCAGTGCTTGGCGGGGCCTCCGAGAAGATAGTCTCTATATAACTCTGGGGGGGTCTGAGCCCAGACCCAGTAATCAGGCTGCGCACTACTGAGTGGCTTCTAACTTAACCAAATAGCTAAAGGGTCAAAACTCCTCAAGTAGGGCCTGTCCCTGAAGCAACCACAAACTGGGGCAATGGTAACTTATCTGGGGCCTCTGGGGGTAACTAGGCCTAGTGCCAGGGGCTACTGCTCCCTGCACACACACCCTAACTCACCCAGCTCCCAGCTCCAACTGACACTCTTTTTAAAAACTGTCTAAACTGTCAACTCTCACAGCTTCACTGGTTGCCTAGCAACATGTAACTGCAGCCTCTCTTAACTGTCCCTCTTAGCCATCCCTCTAATTAACCTATTCAAAACTGCCAGCGCAGGCTCCCTTGCACTGAAAAGGCCTTAATTGCAAATGCAGCCGTCCTATTGACTAAGCCGCAGCATGTGACAATCCCCTGAGGGATACCGGGGCTATATGTACATGAGCAGGGGGTTTCCGGAGCTGAACAGCATTGGTTTCAGGTCCAAGGACCCGCTACTTCAGGATCCAGGCCCCGTTATGGTGTGCCGGTATCCCCTGCAGAATTTCAATGTCCCGGTCACGTTACGCGGACGCTTGAAAGTGCCGGAAGTGAAGGGACGAAAGCTCCGGTGTGGATCCAAGTGTTTACAGAGAGAGCGGAGGTGACCGAGTACCCAGGGGAATCGCAAGCCCCAGGGATATCCGTCAACCGCTACCTATGAGTGCCCACATCGACCGTATGAAGTGTAAGCCTTGAATCATGTTTTGATATTACAATTGTTTTACCTCTACACTATATGGTCATACATGTAATATGTCTGCATATATAGAATAATATGCTTGGGCTTTGGGTAATGTCCACCGTAGTATGTTAATTGCCTACACTTGGATAATTCCCAAAAGGGTAAGTTGTAAAAAAATGTATCCCAGTGTAAATGGAAAAAAATACCACTCTGAGTTGTATCTTGTTGTGAGTGGTTGGCGGCACTTTATATTAAGTATAATGGTTGTGCAGGAGGAAAGAGATGGTGATTGAAAAGTCACAGGTTTTATGCAGACTTCATACTCTCTGATTTTCAGCCCCCTCGGGGTGAGAGGTATATGCAGATGTGTACAGGCAAAAAACTGAATAGCCTTCTTCTTAAGGCTTACACCACTCTTTAGCACACAAAACTTTCTTTTCACTATTAATACAGATAAGGGAGCGTTACCTTCTTATTATGCCACTCCTAGCTTCAAGATGTGGTTATGGCCGAGGTCCTGAGGGGTACTTCAACTAACCTGTTGCCTCACTTCCCCCTCCGCTGCTCGGCCAGGATATAGATTAGAACGAAGTCTCCTCTGTGGTGCTAGAGTGCATCTGCAGCTCCCGCATCTGCTGTTTCCACGTCTCACGTATGCGTGTGCTGTCTGCGTCCTCATCTCTCACGTCTCCAGCCACAACTGTTCATCCACTTTTGGCGCCAACTAGATTTTTGAAGTGCCTCCTTTTACTCCTCCGCATGTAGCGCTTGTCCCAATGGTTGCAAATAGTTGAAAAGAGTTAACCCTACGCGTTTCTCCCATCCAAGGGCTTCGTCAGGGGTTGTAATTACATGTTCTAGTGACTCCTTTTTATAGGGTCCACTTTAGGTATACGCCCACATTTAGAACATGCTAAAATTTGTTAATTGACCACATAGTGTCCACTTATGTGCACATAACAAAAGAAAACATCTTTACAGCATCTTTTGTTTCCAAACTTCATGATATGTTGAAGTCATATTGTTTTCACACTTTTTTGTCTATTATTTATAATAATCAGTAATTGTACATGTTATTTTTGGCAGTGACAAAGTTGTAATTGTTACCAAATTTTCAGAGAGAATAAATTGCAAAATGTGTTCCTATTTCTCTATTAAACAGTTTACACTTGGTGTTTAGATAGAGTAACACGATTTCTAAACTTTTGGAAAGATTTTTGTTCATGAGACAATATTGGGACTATGAGAGCAGAAACACTTGGGAACAAATGTGCTTTAAGCACAGATAATGCAAATAAAAGAAAGCATTATGTATGGGGTTAAGGCAGAACTGCGTGGGTGTCCACCTATTTGGATGGATTTTCACAGGAAGGAATTTAGGTCTATCTCAATGTTGTGTCCCAGTGGATTTAGAGTTTTTAATGTATAAATCAGTGGGTTTCACGCCGAAATATTTTATTGACATAATCTCCTCCCCTCCAGTTTTTCAAAACTAGTTTTATCCCACAGAAAAATAGATCCTTGGGGTTGCATTGATGCATTGCTTTATAGTGACTAGATAGACTGTGTGTTTCCATCCCTTTTTCTATATTTCATACATGTTCGGCCATTCTTACTTTTAAAGACCTTTTTGTGCGGCCAAAATATTGGATCCGCACCCACATGCTATGAGGTAGACTACCCCTACACTATTGCAAGACATGTTCTCCTTTATCTTAAATGTTTCCCCTGTTGTTTTAGAGACAAATTCTTTAATTTTACTTGGCTGTGATGTATTGCAGCGACAGGCTCTGCACACTGTGCACCTAAAAAAAACCCTTGTTTTCTTTTTCTAACCACATTTTTTCTTTTTCTTTTTTTTAGAAAACTTGGTACTAGCTTTTGCTTAAGATCTCGTGCCTTAGAAAAAATAACTTTTTCGCCTCTCTGAAAGAATTGGTTCAAGAATTTTATCTGCTCCCAAAATGTGCCAGTGTTTTTTCAGAACTTGTTCAATCTGTTTTGATTTGCTGCTGTATTTGGTAATAAATGGAATAAAGGAATCAGAGTTGTTCAATGTTTGTTGTTTTTTTCCCTATAGAGAAGCATACTTGATCTGTCTGTCTGAGAGACCTTCTGTAATGCTGATTCGACTAGGTCTTCCTTATATTTGTGCTCTATGAATTTATTGCTAAGAGAGGATGATTGGGCAATAAAATCATCATTTTTCAAACAATTCCGCTTGAGTCTCCTAAATTCACCATAAGAGATATGGTCAAGCCATTATTGTTTATGTTCGCTAGTTGCCAACAAATAATTGTTGCAACTTACAGGTGTAAAATGGGGTTTTCTGTGGATATCTCCATTTTCTATCATTATCAGCAGGTCCAAAAATTCTATAGATGTTTTGCTATATGTGTGAATAAAGCGTAGATTCATATTATTGTTATTAATGTAAACAATTTTTTTTTAGTGTTTCCTCTGAGCCCTTCCAAATAATAAACACATCATCGATATATCTACGCCAGAGCACAAGATTCTCACCGAAGATGTTATTTGACCATATAAAATGGTCTTCCCACCAACCCATGAATAGGTTGGCGTAACTCGGTGCGAATCTTGAGCCCATGGCAGTACCTCTTGTTGGTAAGTAATGCTCACCATTGAACCAGAAGGAATTGCGTTCTAGAATTAATTTAATACCTCCACAAGGAAGTCAATTTGTGGTTCCTTGATATCTCCAAACTTACCAAGACCATATTTGATGGCGTCACATGATCAGTACATGTGTATAGAGATGTGACGTCATATGTTGCCAGTATGTAGCTCTCCTCCCACTTGACTTGCCCTGAAATTTGTAGGATTTGTGTTGTATCACGCAAAAATGACTACGTTTTTTACATAGGGTTGTAACAGAATAACAATATATTCACTTAAATTTTGCGTGAAGGACCCAATGCCCGATATTATGGGTCTACCTGGGGGTCTGCTGATATCTTTGTGGAGTTTTGGGATGTAATAGAACACTTGTGTGACTGGATATAATGTATTTATATAATCATATTCCTTCTGGTTTACAATTCCTAGTGTCAAACCTCCTTCTAAGAAGGATTTCATTTGGCCTGAAAATTCTTTTATAGTTGCTCAGTTTTTTATATGTGGTGACTTCACTTAACAATCTGTTGGATTCATCCATATAGTCTTCCAAATTTAAGATAAAATTCCCCCTCCCACCCTGTCAGCTGGTTTAATAACAATTTGTTGGTTGTTAGATAAATCCTTAAGGGCTTTTGCTTCATTACTGGTGATGTTGATTTTAGATGGTTTGATTTTCAAATCTAATTTCTCTAAATCAGCTTCTACCAGTTTCTGGAAAGTTTCTATGAAAAGACCTCTGCAAAAAGTGGGGAAAAAAGTAGACTTGCTCTTTAAAGATGTGTGTTTGTATTCTTGTGATATTATATCATTTGGATCTCTTTCAGCACTGTTTTTTAAGAAATATCTCTTAAGAGTCAAACGTCTGATGTATTTCGGTAAGTCTATATAGGTTTCGAACTTACTCGGCTGACTCGTGGGGGGAAAAATTAAGACCCTAATGTAAAACTGATTCCTGGAGTATGTTTAATTTTAGTTTGCTGAGATTTAATATACCAGTATTATTATTCATTTTGCTACTCTTTTTTTGGTTTCTCTGCTTTCCTCCTCTACATCCTCTCTGTTGCCTTCTTTCCTTTTTATTGATTTGGATGGTGTTTGATTGATTGGTGGAAGTTCTTTTTCCACCTGAGGATATTGTCTCATGAACAACAATCTTTCCAATAGTTTAGAAATCGTGTTTCTCTATCTAAACACCAAGTGTAAACTGTTTAATAGAGAACTAGGAACACATTTTGCAATTTATTCTCTCTGAAAATTTGAAAACAATATGACTTCAACATATATTGAAGTTTGGAAACAAAAGATGCTTTAAAGATGTTTTCCTTTGTTATGTGCACATAAGTGGACACTATGTGGTCAATTAACAAATTTTAGCTTGTTCTAAATGTGGGCGTATACCTAAAGTGGACCCTATAAAAAGGAGTCACTAGAACATGTAATTACAACCCCTGACAAAGCCCTTGGATGGGAGAAATGCGTAGGGTTAACTCTTTTCAACTATTTGCAACCAGTGGGACAAGCGCTACATGCGGAGGAGTAAAAGGAGGCACATTCAAAAATCTAGTTGGCACCAACACCAGATGAACAGCTGTGGGGGGAGACGTGAGAGGTGAGGACGCAGACAGCACACGCATACGTGAGACGTGGAAACAGCAGACGCGGGAGCTGCAGATGCACTCTAGCACCACAGAGGAGACTTCGTTCTAATCTATATCCTGGCCGAGCAGCAGAGGGGGAAGTGAGGCAACAAGTTAGTCGAAATACCCCTCAGGATCTCGGCCACAACCACATCTTGAAGCTGGGAGTGGCATAATAAGAAGGTATCGCTCCCTTATCTGTATTATCAGTGAAAAGAAAGTTTTGTGTGCTAAAGAGTGGTGTAAGCCTTAAGAAGAAGGCCATTCAGTTTTTTGTCTGTACACATCTGCATATACCTCTCACCCCGAGGGGGCTGAAAATCAGAGAGCATGAAGTCTGCATAAAACCTGTGACTGTTCAACCACCATCTCTTTCCTCCTGCACAGCCATTATACTTAATATAAAGTGCCGCCAACCACTCACAACAAGATACAACTCAGAGTGGTATTTTTTTCCATTTACACTGGGATATATTTTTTCACAACTTACCCTTTTTTGAATTATCCAAGGAGAGGCAATTAACATACTGGGGTGGACATTACCCAAAGCCCAAGCATATTATTCTATATATGCAGACATATTACATGTATGATCAGGTATTAATTTTAAAAGTAACAAGTGTTTATTTTAATAAGCCTTTATTAAGGCAATCTCTAATTTGAACTTAGTTGTATGAGTTAAGTATCATTTGGTTTATATTTCTTTGTACCCAGCTGGTGTAATTTATATTTATATATTTTAGAATTATTAGTTATTTTCTTTTTTAATACAATTAAAGTATATTTGTATTGCACACATTTAGAGTGTGGTCTCATATGAATTCTCTTGAACACTGAAACTAGGGTCCCTTTTTTTCTAAAATTTTGATTTCATGCGCAGGAATATATACAACCCCCCCTTTTTTCCATTCGTACATTTAGGGTAATTGAAGATTCCCTGTTATATACTCCAGCAGCAGATGTCATTTTGTCTTATATAGAGTAAAATGATACACTCTACCATTTTCTACAATTTCTTTTAGCGCCATTCTTTTTCTTTTCTATACCCACCCTGTACCCATTGAATAGTATAGAGGTAAAGAGGTAATAATACTAATATGGGCATGATAAGCATCTATAGCACTCAATGGGCACCCTAATTACAATACATTAATGCACCAGATACACAATAATAAAACATAACTCCAAAAAAACACACTTCACTAAATAAAAACAGTAGCCAGCTAATCCAATGAATACAAGCAATAACATCAACAATGATTTAATTAAACCATTAACCAATCAAACCAATTAATTACTAAATGAACTAAAAATGACTTCACTAAACCCAAGATGGCCGGTGTCACATGGTATTTCAGCCAATCAGAGTGTGGAATTGGTTCCCACGATCTGATTGGCTGAAATACCACGTGACGCCGGCTTCGTCACGTCATCTTAAAGGCAAATGAAGCACAGCCATTCTGATTGGCTGGCATCATTCCGTCTAAGTGACGTCCAGTAAAAAAAAAAAATTAAAGTCGGAACATGCTTTAACAGCCAATCAGGTGGCTGATAACCATTTTGAGGCTAAATGTGACATCACAAGTCCTATTTAAGGCCATGACGCCTCATTTGAGCCGAAGAAGACGACGAGGCAACATCGGTTGGGATTTACCATGGAGTTTTTTGGATTGACAGATGATAGAAGATAAAGAAGATCAAGAAATGGTGACAGATGAAGATAGAAGAAGGTGATTAAAGAAAGAAAAAAGAATATTTGGGTACCTGATCCGGATCTTCATGGCGGATGGCATCGGATACTGTTGAGCTTCCTGTTACCCCGGGAGTCAGAGGGCCACCGCTTCTAATGGTAAGTAATATATTGGATGTGTTTTTTGATTTTTTGGGGGAGGCACATTGACAGATAATATATTAATTTGTACCACTTTAGGGTACAGATTAATACATTATTATGACAATATTTGGGGGGCATTTGTGGCTTGGTATTGCTGTTGGTTTTTTTAATGTCAGTTTCTTATGTGGATGTCATTGTTTGTTTTTTTCCTGCTTAATGATAATACAATGTTTGCGATTGGTGTTCGTTTGTAGTTAATGTTGTATTATGTTAGCTAATGCGTTTTATGGTTATTTCAGATATTGTTTGAATTTACTTCTTTGTATTTTAATGTTTACATTCATTAATGTTGTAGTAATTAATTGGTTTGATTTGTTAGTGTTACTATTCATTTTGAGTTGGTTTAGGAATTAATTGGTTTCATTGGTTAATGGTTTAATTAATTCATTGTTGATGTTGTTACTGCTTGTATTCATTGGATTAGCTGGCTACTGTATTTATTTACTTTATTTAGGTATGCTAATGCAGTGTTTAATAATGGGCAAATAATCTATAATCCATATCTGGATAATAGTTATTTTGCACATTATTGTACTGTATGTGTTAGGGGGGTGTATTTAGTTAGAAATAATATTTAGTATTTTTGTAGGCACAACATTGGTACCCTGGGATGGCCGAGGGGTCACCTGGGACACCCGCGCGACCCCCGGCCTCCCTCGGGGACCCCTGCGGGGTCAGCCGGGGACACCCACCGGCCTGTTGTATGGGTGTTGCGCATGCAAAAATGTAAAGCAAGACATTTTTCAAAGTCCAGCTTTTTTTGCGTCTACCTTGAGCTGACATGTTCTGTTGAATGCAACTTTCGCATACGCCAAGGTTACGTAGCTTAGTGCATCCCGCTTAAGGGCAGAATTTAACGAACGAGCAAAGTTAGACTTTGAATTATTTTTGAAAAAAGTCAGTTTTAGAGCGCAAAGTGCCTGTTTGCGTGGCTTAGTGCATCGTGTTCAGCACAACATCACGCTCTAAGAGCACTTTGCACTCTAAAAACGACTTAACGGAGCTTAGTGCATGACCCCCATAGTGTTTTAATGCCCAAAATACGCAAGAGGTGCTATTTTATATTAGAATATGGATTATGGAGGGGGTTAGATAGGAGGGTGTTCTGGTATGACTATACTGATGAAAAAGGACATTTTTTAATCTTTGCTGACACGCATTCAGCTTCATTACCTTAGCGGCTAACCACTAAGGCAATTAAGTGGTTAGCTACCAGTGCCTGGTTTATTGTGGGTGCCAGGGGTGGGTGAAGGTGGTATTTGGCTTGCGGTGGGTGTTTAGGCCTAGCTGTTGTGTTACAGAAGAAGTTAACCCCTTCATTACTTTAGTACTACCACTAAGGTAATGAAGGTGTTAACCCCTCCTGCTACCCACCCGGTAGGCATAATCACCCACCACGGGCCAAATACAACCTTCACCCACCACCACTACCCACAATAAACATTAAAACACAATAATAGCCAATAATAGCCAATACACCCATTCATTGCCAGTGTGGTAACCTATGCACTCAATGGGAGCAAAGATAAGCCCAATGGGAATGAATGGGCACCCCTCTACCCCCAACAACTATTACATTACAGTACAGTAATGGGTAAAATACTATTATCCAGATCTGGATAATAGCTCATTTGCCCAGTTAAAATACAATTATTATTCAGTCTTCGTAGAATAAATAAAACCTCTACTAATCCATGCCAGGATGAAGGCTGTCCTCATCACCGTCCTCCACATACATGTCATCCATGGGCAGCAACTGTACATTAAAAAGACAAACCAATGGCCACTAACCCA